>NC_041384.1:310331097-310352439 GCF_002162155.2 Triticum dicoccoides
GGGCCAGTGCTCCTCTGAGTGTTGGTCCGAACTCGAGCTAACTGCGGGGCCACATCGGGGAAACTTGAGGGTTGGTTTTACTCATAGCTAGTCTCATCCGGTGTTGCCCTGAGAACGAGATACGTGCGACTCCTATCGGGATTTGTCGGCACATCGGGCGGCTTTGCTGGTCTTGTTTTACCATTATCGAAATGTCTTGTAACCGAGACTGATCGGGTCTTCTCGGGAGAAGGAATATCCTTCGTTGATCGTGAGAGCTTGTGATGGGCTAAGTTGGGACATCCCTACAGGGTTTTGAACTTTCGAAAGGCGTGCCCGCGGTTATGGGCAGATGGGAATATGTTAATGTCCGGTTGTAGAGAACTTGAAACATAACTTAATTAAAATGAATCAACCGCGTGTGTAGCCGTGATGGTCTCTTTTCGGCGGAGTCCGGGAAGAGAACATGGTCTCATGTTATGCCTGAACGTAAGTAGTTTTTGGATCACTTCTTGATCACTGATTAGCTTCTCGACCGTGCTTTGCTTCTCTTCTCGCTCTCTTTTGCGTAAGTTAGCTACCATATATGCTAGTGCTTGCTGCAGCTCCACCTCACTACCCTTTTCCTACCTTTAAGCTTAAATAGTCTTGATCGCGAGGGTGTGAGATTGCTGAGTCCCCGTGACTCACATATACTTCCAAAACAGATGCAGGTGCCGATGATGCCAGTGCAGGGGACGCTACCAAACTCAAGTGGGAGTTCGACAAGGATTCGGGCCCTTACTATGTTTCTTTTCCGGATGATCAATAGAGGAGCCCAGTTGGGGCGATCGGGGATCTAGCATTTGGGGTTGTCTTTCTTTATTTCGGTTCCGTAGTCGGACATTGATTGTATTCTGGATGATGTATGTTATATTTATGTATTGTGTGAAGTGGCGATTGTAAGCCGACTCTTTATCCCTTTCTTATTCAGTACATGAGATGTGTAAAGATTACCCCTCTTGCGACATGCTTACCATGCGGTTATGCCTCTAAGTCGTGCCCCGACACGTGGGAGATATAGCCGCATTGTGGGTGTTACACTGTCGCTTCGCCACAAAGTAACAGTTAGGGACCGTCGAGAACCCAGGCCCACCACTACCTGGATGGAGCCACCTGTCCTTTCAGCCCCCCACATCGGAATCACTTGCGGGTACTCTACAAGCCGACCCGACTTTAGTCACCACATGTATCATGTGTAATATGTCTAGTATATACCCGTGATCACCTCCCAAGTGATCACGACCCGATAGTATAGCATGGGAGACGGACAAGAATGTAGGGCCACTGATGGAATACTAGCATCCTATACTAAGCATTTAGGATTGCAGGTAAAGGTAACAACAGTAGTAGCAAGGACAGGCTATGCATCAGAATAGGATTAACGGAAAGCAGTAACATGCTACACTACTCTAATGCAAGCAGTAGAGAGAAGAATAGGCGACGCTGCTGATCAAAGGGGAGGCTTGCCTGGTTGCTCTGGCAAGAAGGGGTCGTCAACAACGTAGTTGATCGGGGCACCAGCAACGGCGTCAGTCTCATAGTCTACCGTGAGAGAAGAGGGGGAAGAAACAATGAATACAATGCAAACATATGCATATCGATGCATGACATGACAATGAGTGTTGCTAGGTGTGCCCTAACGTGGTAGGAGGTGATACCGGCGAAGAGGGAAAACATCCGAGAAAGTATTCCCGGTGTTTTGCGTTTTTGGAAAAATGAACCAGAGGGGGAAATTTGCGTGTTTGCTATGCTAGGGGTGTGTGGGGACGAACGGGTTGCGTATCCAGATTCGTCTCGTTGTTTTGAGCAACTTTCATGTACAAAGTTTTTCCATCCGAGCTACGGTTTATTTTATATTAATTTTAAAAGATTTAAATCATTTTTAGGATTATTTAATTAATTTAAATCAACATTATCTAGAATAGTGTTTGCTGACGTCATCATGACGTCAGTAGTCAACAGAACGTTGACTGGATCAAACTGACGTGTGGGTCCCGCTGGTCATAGAGTGCTTAGTTAATTAACAAAAGTTAATTAAGTTAATTAGCTAATTAGGTTAATTAAACATGATTAATTAATTAATTAATCAATTATTTTATTATTTATTTATTTATTTTAAATTCTTTTTCATTTTTTTATAAAAATGTTCTAGGGCGGCCCCCCTTGTCATAGGCCCTGAGGGGCCTATCGGGTTAATGGGCATGCAGGCATGGGCGAAAGGAGCCCCAGGGGTGGCCGAACCCGGGCGTCACCGCGGGGCAGCATCTGGACGGCGGGGAGCTGCAGGGGCGAGTGCACGCATGGCCGCGAGGGCGGCGGCGGTGCGCGGGGAGCGGCGGGGAGAGCGGCCGCGGGGTGGGCACGGCGTGGTGCCGGCACGGGCGGCGGAGGCGGGCGTGAGGAGCGGCAGTGGCCCGTGGCCGCGGGCGAGGTCAGGGGAGGCGGGGCACGGCGCGGGGTGGGGCTGCATGTGCGGTGATGCAGCGAGGCATGCGGGGCTGATGTGGGATGTGGCAGGCGTGCAAGGGGAGCAGGGCGGGGCGCGCGCGCCGGCGAGGTGAGCTGCGGCGGCCGGAGCAAGAAGCGACGGCGGAAGCAGGGGCCGGCTACATGGGAGGAAGGCTGCAACACGGGAGGAGGAACCGTGCGTGGGGCGACGACAGCGGGGCAGCAACGAGCAGGGGCGGGCGGAGCCAGGTGCGGCGCGGGGTGGGGCTTGTAGGGGCACAGGCCGGGGCATGGTCGGCGGCTGAGCACGGTGAGCGCGGGGTGAGGGAGAGAGGAGGACCAGGATCCTCACCGCGAGGTGTAGGGATGGGGCAGTGGGGCGTGAGGAGGAAGACGGGGATGATGGCGGAGACGGGGAGGTTGTCCGACGAGGTGGCGGTCCGACGGGGTGGCCTCTGGCGATGGCGTCGAGCGGCGGGAGGGGAGCCGGGCTCGGGCACGACCGTGGTTTATTCCCCCGATCTAGATCGAGGGGAGGGGGAACGTGGGGAGAGACTGTGGGGGAGGGGGAAAGTGAGCCGATGGTTGGCTAGGGTTCGGTCACTAGGGGGGTTAAGGGAGTAAGCGGGGGCGGCTGGGCCTGTTGGGCAGGCCGGCTGGGGTGTGGGGTGGGTGAAGTAGCGTGTAGGTGGGCTTCAGCCCAGTTGGTCCAGGGGCTTTTCTTTTTATTTTTTTTTCGTTTAGACTTTTCCCTTTTCTTATTTTTCTTTTTTCTTTTAATTTTATTTCCCAAATTTTTTAGTTTTGCAAAATATTCAATTAGCACCTAACATAGTAACATTAATTATACCACTGCCACAATAACTTTGCACCTAGCTAAAATAGTTTAGTATTTTATAAAATATAATAGGAGTATAATTAATTGTTTTTGCTGCTTTTTTAATCACTTTAGGGTATTTAATCATTTTATAAAGATGTCATTTCTCCACCAATATTATCCATGATTTATTTGTCACATTAAGAACATTTTAGTTTGACTTTTGAAAACTTTAATTGTTTGACTTGATTTTAATTTGAAATTTGAATGGGATTTGAATCATCGCAAGATTAACAACAGTAATCGTGGTGACGTGGCATCATTAGCAGAGGGTTACTGTAGCGTAACTATCCGGGTGTCACACTCACCCACTGACTATCAGCAACGGGATAAATTATAGTTGCCTCTAGAAGCTTTAGTATTTCTTTTCTTACCACTTCTTTCATTTTAGGATTTAACCGTCATTGGTGATCAACAACCGGTTTAGCGTCTTTCTCCAATTTTATTTTGTGCTGGCATAGAGTGGGACTAATGCCCTTAAGATTATCAAGAGTATATCCAATAGCACCACGGTGCTTCTCCAGAGTTTTCAATAATTTCTCTTCTTCTTGCTCTGAAAGGTTAGCACTAATAATAATAGGATATATCTTCTTTACATCAAGATAAGCATATTTAAGAGTATCAGGTAATGGTTTAAGCTCAAACACGTGATCACCCTTGGGTGGAGGAGGATCCCCTAGAATTTCAACAAGCAAGTTGTGTTTCAAAATAGGTCCCGGTTTAAAGAATACTTCATCTATTTCAATTCTTTCATTCATAAACATACCATTTTCATGGTCTAGCAAATATTGTTCTAAAGGATCACTAGGAGGCACGTCAATAGAATCAAGACCAACAATTTCATCTTTACTAGGCAATTCTTTATCATGGGGTTGTCTACGAAATTTAACAAAATTAAAATCATGACACATATCCCCTAAACCAACAGAAACAATATCCTTTTTGCAGTCTATCTTAGCATTAACAGTATTCAAGAAGGGTCTACCAAATATAATGGGACAAAAGTCATCTTGTGGGGAATCAAGAACAAGAAAATCAGCAGGATATTTAACTTTCCCACACAAGACTTCAACATCTCTAACAATCCCAATCGGTGAAATAGTATCTCTATTGGCAAGCTTAATTGTAACATCAATACCTTCTAACTCAGCTGGTGCAATATCATGCATAATTTCTTCATATAAAGAATGAGGTATTGCACTTGCGCTAGCACCCATATCACATAAGCCATGATAGCAATGATCTCCTATTTTAACAGAAATAACAGGCATGCCTACAACAGGTCCATGTTTATTTTTAGTATCGGGTCTAGCAATTCTAGTAGCTTCATCACAAAAGTAAATAACATGCCCATCAATATTATCGGACAAGAGATCTTTAACCATAGCAATATTAGGTTCAACTTTAATTTGCTCAGAGGGTTTGGGTGTTCTAATATTACTTTTGTTGACCACAATTGAAGCTTTAGCATGATCCTTTATTCTAGTAGGAAAAGGCGATTTCTCAATATAAGCGATAGGAACAACAGGATCAACATTATAAGTGATAGTCTTTTATTCAACTTTAATAGGTTCAACTACTTTTACTTCAATGGGAGGATGATATTTAATCCACTTCTCCTTAGGAAGATCAACATGAGTAGCAAAGGATTCATAGAAAGAAGCTACTATCTCAGAGTCAAGTCCATATTTAGTGCTAAATTCACGAAAAGCATCAGTATCTATAAAATATTTAACACAATCAAACTTAGGTGTTATACCTGACTCCTTACCTTCGTAGAGTTCCCAATCTTCATAGTTGCGTTTAATTCTTTCCAATAAATCCATTTGAATTCAATAGTCTTCATCATAAAAGAACCAATACAAGAAGTATCGAGCATGGAGCGATTATTGAGAGAAAGCCGAGCATAAAAGTTTTGAATAATAATTTATCTTGAGAGCTCATGATTGGGGCATGAATATAACATTCACTTAAGCCTCCCCCAATATTGAGCAATGCTTTCTCCTTCGCGAGGCCAAAAATTATAAATATAATTACGATCACGATGAACAAGATGCATAGGGTAAAACTTCTGATGAAATTCCAATTTCAATCGGTTGTAGTTCCATGATCCCATATCATCACGTAGGCTAAACCATGTCAATGTATTTCCCTTCAAAGATAAAGGGAAGAACTTCTTCTTGATAACATCTTCGGGCATACCTGCAAGCTTAAATAACCCACAAACTTCATCCACATAGATTAGGTGCAAATCGGGATGCAATGTTCCATCTCCTGTAAAAAGGATTAGCTAGCAGTTTCTCTATCATACCCGAAGGAATTTCAAAGTAAACATTTTCAGTAGGTTCAGTAGGTTGATGAGCAACTCTTTGATGTACTGGTCGGGGTGAAGATACCCCGAACAAGACCCTCAAAGGATTATGTTCCATAGTAACAAGTGATAGTAAATTTCTACACACTATATAAATTTGTCCTTACCAAATTCCACTTACCAAAGGCGCTTCACTCCCCGGCAACAGCTCCAGAAAAGAGTCTTGATGACCCACAAGTATAGGGGATATATCGTAGTCCTTTCGATAAGTAAGAGTGTCAAACCCAATGAGGAGCAGAAGGAAATGATAAGCAGTTTTCAGTAAGGTATTCTCTGCAAGCACTGAAATTATCAGTAACAAATAGTTTTTTGATAAGGTAATTTGTAATGGGTAACAAGTAATAAAAGTAAATAAGGTGCAGCAAGATGTCCCAATCCTTTTTGTAGCAAAGGACAAGCCTGGACAAACTCTTATATAAAGTAAAACGCTCCCGAGGACACATGGGAATTATCGTCAAGCTAGTTTTCATCACATTCATATGATTCGCGTTCGGTACTTTGATAATTTGATATGTGGGTGGACCGGTGCTTGGGTACTGCCCTTCCTTGGATAAGCATCCCACTTATGATTAACCCCTATTGCAAGCATCCGCAACTACAAAAGAAGTATTAAGGTAAACCTAACCATAGCATGAAACATATGGATCCAAATCAACCCCTTACGAAGCAACACATAAACTAGAGTTTAAGCTTCTATCACTCTAGCAACCCATCATCTACTTATTACTTCCCAATGCCTTCCCCTAGGCCCAAATAATGGTGAAGTGTCATGTAGTCGATGTTCACATGACACCACTAGAGGAAAGACAACATACATCTCATCAAAATATCGAACGAATACCAAATTCACATGACTACTTATAGCAAGACTTCTCCCATGTCCTCAGGAACAAACGTAACTACTCACAAATCATATTCATGTTCATAATCAGAGGGGTATTAATATGCATAAAGGATCTGAACTTATGATCTTCCACCGAATAAACCAACTAGCATCAACTACAAAGAGTAATCAACGAGTGGATTCATAAGGATGGCGCACTTCCTCCCACCCCACCCACAGCCACCACCGGCGATCTCCACACACCACCACTGATGTCAGGATTCATTCCGATCATCATCTCCAGCGTCTTCTCCTCTCTCGGTTGATACTATTTTCTTATGGCGATCTCATCTGGTTCTACCCTTGGCTTGGGTTTCTCCAAGGGTTTGGAGTTTGCGGATAGGGTTTTCAGATCTACTGGTTTTCCTGTTCATCCTACGGATGACACGGGCCATTTCACCTTGGTTGTGTCTTTTGGACGTCATGATTTTCGGCTTTCGGATGATTCTGTGGCGGCGGCTCTAGAGGCGGCCATTGGAGGTTCTGCTATTGAGTTGGGAGTCTCATGCATTCGTGACAAGGCTTATTCCTTCAACGTTTCTTCTAAGCAAGTTGGCTTCTATGTTTGTGATCTACGTTCGTTTGCATGCCCAAATTTTAAATGCTATTTTAATCTATGGGGTCGTGGAGGACCCAATTAGGAGCGTGAGTTTTATCGTTGGAAACTAGAGTGTGATGCTGAATGGGTTCTGGTTAGTCCATCCAAACGCCGGGCGGATTTAGGCTTGCTAGCTATGCATCATCCTCCTAGCAAGTCTTCCTTTAGATCGGGGCAAGGCATTTGGAAGAAGCTTTCATTTGCCACTTTGCAGAAATATGATGCTTGCAAGGGGTACCAATACCCGGCCACCCAGGAAGATATTCTCACAGTTACTAATGCGGGTTATGATCTTTCGGCTCATGAGAGAATTGTTGTTCATCCCCCGCCACCGATGAATCTTCATTGGACGACGGCGGTGCCCTCCATTGTTTTTGGTTCTGTTAGATCACCGGTGATTCAACGTCCGGATATTTTGGCCACCTCCACGCAACTGCATGACCTGCATGGCAGGGAGGAGAATCTTCAAAATTTGATCACGTCAGCTTCGGTTTCTCTGGTCTCCCATGTTGGGCCGGATTCTGCTGCTGGGTTGGTTCCGCCCAGCCCAGAAGATACTCAGCTTCCCTCATCGCAGGAAGCCCATGCGGCGTTTGATGCTATGGTCGATGACATGGTGGCCTGTATTCTGACATGCAGTAAATGCCATCAACAGGGCCACCTGTCAGCTGCTTGTCCAACCTGTCTAGCATGCAATCATTTTGGTCATCACCGTTTTCAATGCACTCAATGGGCTCGGGATAATGGTTTTGTTTGGAAGATTAAAAAATCTACTGGAAATCTTGGTAAATCGCCAGCGGTGGTATCCATACTTGCCACGAGTCGAAATCCTACTCAACCACCAAGGGACTCCTCAGTTTTTGCGACGACCGCCCACACGCCCATGCAGGCTATAATCACGTCTGAGCCGTCCTCCCCGATTTCCACAGCTCCACAACCATCGTCCCCCTAACAATGGCCAACTTTTCTATTGACCCGATGGAGTTCATCTCGCTTGGCTTTGACATCATCGATGGTGGCCCGACGCGTCTGCCCCAGACTTTCTTCTCGCTGGCAATAGCTCCTGATCACCGCCATGAGCAGTACGCCATTTTCATCGTCGAGCCTCCACCGCCACCTGGTCAACTTCAGCAGTTCCGTCAGATGGTTAGTGACTTCGTGATTACTCAGCTTCATCGTGATGTGCTTAGTGATCAGCCATGGATAGAAGGCGTTGGTCTGTTTGAGTTTCGTAGCCCTGCATCTAGGCATGCCATTATGGATCATCCACCTTATGGTCTGGGCAATGGCCACTTTGTTCATTTCATCTTGCATGATCATGGAATAAATCATAGAGCTAGTCAAGGTTTTCGCCGAGGCTGGATTATGCTTTTGGGAGTTCCGTTAGACTATTGTACAACTCAGTACATATCTGATGCTGTTAGTACTTTCGGTCGCTTTCATCTATGGCATCAGGAAGATCCTCGTATGGTTAGAACTCTCGTTTATGCGTCTTTCCCGTGCCCTGAACAAGTTCCTTGTGATGTGGTTTATCATGAGTATGCTGATTTTGGAGGAACCAGAGTTTCATGGACTGCCCCTGTTTATGTTCTGTCTGCCGAGTTTGCTGACATCTTGCCAGGCGATGAGGATCCATTGCCCCTCAACGGCAATCCTCATACTTTGCCTGGTCACTTGCAGTTTGACAATCTGAATTTTGTCATGCCCGAGTTTCCTCAAATTAGTTGGGATGATCCACCAGTGCAACCTGCCAATCAGAGTCATCACCAACAGGGAGATCTTCAGCATGATAATGTTGTAGTGGAGGATTGGATTGAGGACGAGGATCAAATTGTTATCTCCCAGGAATCAGTGGTCTTGCAGAATTCTGGGCCAGTTGATAGTTCGGATGCTGAAAATCAACAAGTTCTGGCAGTGTATCAACCTCCTGTGGTTCAACCCCCGATTATTATTGGTCGGGTGCTTACTGTTTTTGGGCCTGAACTTCCACCTGTTATGCAATGGTCTAGAAGCTTTGCTCGCATGATGCCTTTTCTGGAAACTTTGCAGATTCCAAAAGGTGTGGCAACCATCAGCCCTTTCAAGCCGGTTGTTTTGTCCAAGAGGACGTGGGAAGTATCGTTTTCATATTCTATCATGGGCAATAAGATGGTGTATCATTAGACCCCAGCGCGCAAGGTTGTGACTGCTCGATCCAAGCCTAGTGTGGCTCGTGCTCTTTGTTTTGATGCAATTATGGACAACTCTCGTCTTTCTGAAGACTCTGTTTTGTCTGATGCTGCCCCTGCTGTTCTGTCTGAAGTAGAGATGAACTCGTCCAGTTTCACTGCCTCGGTCAAAGGATCACGCCGTCCTCGCAAGCAAAAGCCTGTTGTGGTTGAGTCTGAGGTTAGACGGAGTGCTCGTCTATCTGCTCTTAGGGATGGTTTCAAGCATAGCTCTCCCAAGCCATCACCTCTGAAGAAGCCTTCTGCCAAGCCTTTGAAGAAGCGTAAAGTGCTGCCTAGTTCTCCTATGCACGAAATTGAAGAACCACATGAGACTGCTCCACCTCCCACTCCAATCAGGATCTTGCAGCACATCGAAGGTCGCCTTGGAATTGCTCCTGAGAAGCTCACCGCTGACCAGCTTAATGCTGGCCCTGTGCCTTCTTCATCTACCCCTCCACCTAATGATATCTAGAGCTTTTCTCATGCTGGGTTTATGGTTAACCCGTGCTAAAACCATCTATCTAGGGCTTTATTTGCTTTCTCTTAAGTACTTTATTTATGATGTGTGGCCGGAGTTGTACTGCCATTATGTGGTAGTCTTTTACTTTTATTCTGCTTTGGTCTATAATGAACCAGAATAACTTTAGGGATTGGAAGGTCTTATGCTGGAATGTGCGTGGCTTGAACTCTGAAAATCGTCAACGTGTTGTTTGTTAGACAATTGATGAAAGTGGCTGTTCAGTTATTTGCTTGCAAGAGACTAAGTGTGAAATGAAGGACCAACGCTTTATCCGCAAATTTTGCCTGCGGTGTTTTGATCATTTTGTTTTTGTTCCATCTGTGGGTGCTTCTGATGGTATGATTGTGTTGTGGAACTCTGCACTCTTTAGTGGTAAACTTGTTGCTTCATTAAGTTATGGCGTCACTGTGGAGTTTCAGTCTAAACACAATTCTGATGTTTGCACCTTAGTAACTGTTTATGGCCCTTGTCAAAACCCTGCCAGAGAAGAGTTCATTAACTGGCTTCATGGTCTCACCATTCCTGTTGATGCTAACTGGCTTTTGTTGGGTGATTTCAGCTTCTTGTGCTCCATGGAAAACAGAAACAAGCCAGGTGGAAATGTGAATGACATGCTGCTTTTTAATGAGGTTATTGGTCACTTGGGATTAATACAATTTCCCTTGAAGGGGAGAAGGTTTACCTGGTCCAACATGCAGGATATCCCCCTCTTGGAGCAAATTGATTGGTTTTCACAATTGTCAATTGGACTTGCAGCTATCCCAATACAATGGTGCTTCCCCTTGCCAGGACTGCTTCTGATCGTACACCTTGTGTGGTTTCTATCAAAACCATGATCCCAAAGGCAAAGATTTTTCGTTTTGAAAATTATTGGGTTAATTTTCTTGGCTTCATTGACCGTGTTAAGGATTCTTGGTCCAAGCCAGTGTACAAAAAGTCCTCTGCTGCTGTCATCACAACTAGATTTAAAAATCTCAGGCACACTCTCAAGATTTGGCATACTAATCTTTCAATGGTTAAGGCTTTAATTGCTGATTGTAATAAAGTCACTCTATGCCTTGATTCTCTTGAGGAACAAAGGCCTCTCTCTCTCACTATTAGGTATTAAGGTGGGAGAAGAGAACACTAAATTCTTTCATGCCAAGGCAACGGAGCGTTTTAGGACCAACACCATATCTAGCATCACAGTTGATGATACAGTGATTTTTGATCACTCTACTATGGCAGCTATGTTTTTGAAAGATTTCAAGCAAAGAATGGGCTGCTCTAATGATATTCATGTGGGTTTTGATCTGGGGACAATAGTCAAAAAGGTGGATGGCTTAGATGATTTGACAAAACCTTTCTCTACAGAGGAAATGGATTTGGTGATTAAGCAAATACCACCTGACAGAGCTCCTAGACCAGATGGTTTTACTGGCTTATTTTTAAAGAAATGTTGGGAGATCATTAAAGGTGACTTTATGCTACTTGTGAAAGAGTTCTCTGAAGGGAAATTGGACCTTGAGTGCATTAACAGCTCTTTGATAACCTTGATCCCCAAGAAATTAAGTCCTGAGTCTTTGAATAACTTTAGGCCAATTTCACTAACTAATACTTGCCTGAAGTTTTTAACTAAGCTTTTGGCTAACAGGTTGCAAAAGGTGATACTGTCCTGCATTCATAAGAACCAGTATGGGTTTTTGAAATCTAGATCTATTCAGGACTATTTGGGATGGTGCTTTGAATATATTCATCAATGTCAAGCTTCTAAGAGGCCAATTGTGCTACTCATGTTAGACTTCACTAAGGCATTTGATACCATTGAGCATGAGGCTACCATCAGAATCATGAGATACAAAGGTTTTAATGAACAGTGGATTTCTTGGATTAGAAACATTTTATCCTCTGGTTCATCCTCTGTTTTACTTAATGGGGTGCCTGGTCATCATTTCAAGTGTAAAAGAGGTGTCAGATAGGGGGGCCCAATGTCTCCCCTGCTTTTTGTGCTTGCTGCTGACTTACTTCAATCTGTGGTCAATGACATGTGTGCAAAAGGAATTTTAACTTTGCCAATTCCTACAAACTGTAAGGATTACCCTATAGTGCAGTATGCTGATGACACTTTGATTGTTCTTCTTGCTGAGGATCAACAGTTGCTTGCTTTAAAAGGTATGCTGGAGATTTTTGCTTCATCCACTGGATTGTCTGTAAACTTCTCAAAATCCATGATCCTTCCCTTGAATGTTTCTCCTGAGGAAGCTACCAAATTATCCACAGTTCTGGGCTGCAAATTGGGTACAATGTCTTTTACATATCTTGGCTTGCCTATGGGCACCACTAGGCCCTCTGTTCAAGACCTCACGCCCCTTGTTCATAGAATTGAGAGGAGGCTCTCAACTACTTCTTGCTTCCTCAACCAAGGTAGCTGGCTGCATCTGCTTCAGTCTGTCCTCACCTCAATGCCAATATATTTCCTCCGTACTCTGGATATTCCACCTGGCATTTTGAAATAGATTGAGCGCATACAGAGGCAGTGTCTTTGGAGAGGTAATTCTGAAACACCCAGGCAATCTCATGCTGCTTGGAATTTGGTCTGTCTTCCAAAGAACAAAGGTGGATTAGGTGTTCTGAATTTGAGAGTGCAGAATGAGGCCTTACTCATGAAATTCCTACATAAGTTTTATAATCATCATGATATTCCTTGGGTTAGTTTGATATGGGATTCATATTACCATGAGTCTGTGCCTCACTCAACTACTCTTTGTGGCTCCTTCTAGTGGAGGGATGTGTTCAAAGTATTTTCAAAATACTGCCAGTATGCTAAGCCCTCTCTTGGTAATGGGACTTCCATTATGTTCTGGAATGACAATTGGATTTCTGAACTCAATGGCTCATTCATTAGTCAAATCTTCCCCCGTCTCTTTTCATATGTTCTTGATGGACAACTGTCTATGGCTCAAGTGCTGGAACATGATCTGCTGGACAATTTTTAGTTACCTCTATCAACACAAGCATTCCAGGAGCTGCACTCCCTGCAACAGATTCTGTCTAACTATGACATCTCTGCCATGAATGATCAATGGATTTGGCCATTCAATAAGGGGTGTTTTAGACCCAAATCATACTACATTCAAGTGCATGCCATTGTGGTGGTTGATCCTATGTTTCCTTGGATATGGAAGAGTTCATGTACCTTGAAGATCAAGATGTTTGGGTGGCTTCTGTTGAGAGACAAACTGAACACCAGGGACATGATTCAGCGCAGGCATTGGCATGTGGGTGATCATACCTGTGTCCTCTGTCCATATCTAATTCATGAAGATGTTGGACATCTCTTTTTCTCTTGCAATTTTAGTCAACGAGTATGGAATTATTTGCAAATTGCATGGGATCCTTTGCTTGGCATGACAACATATCAGATGGCTTTGAAGGCCAGGAATGACTTTGACAAGCCTTTCTTCACTGAGGTGGTTTTCACAGCTGCTTGGAATATTTGGATTATTAGAAACAGAAAGGTTTTCAGGAATGAAAGGCCTCTTTTCGGGACTTGGAGGCACAACTTCATCCATGACATGACTCTGTTAACTCACAGGATTAAGTGTAAAATTAAGGATAACTACTTGGACTGGTTGACTAATCTTCCTTAGTTTTATTCTTTGTTTTATTTTCTGTAAGTATTTTCTTCCTATTCTTCTAGTTTGTACAGTACTGTTCTTGTTTTGTTTTAAATAAAGAGGGTTGTGAGGCTTTTGCCTTGCAGTATATAGTAAAAAAATTACAAAGAGTAATCAACACTACTAGCAACCCATAGGTACCAATCTGAGGTTTTGGGACAAAGATTGGATACAAGAGATGAACTAGGGTTTGAGAGGAGATGGTGCTGGTGAAGATGTTGATGGAGATTGACCCCCTCTCGATGAGAGGATTGATGGTGATGATTTCCCCCTCCCGGAGGGATGTTTCCCTGGCAGAACAGCTCCGTCGGAGCCCTAGATTGGTTCCGCCAAGGTTCCGCCTCGTGGCGGTGGAGTTTCGTCCCGTGAGCTTGCTTATGATTTTTTCCAGGGCGAAAGACCTCATATAGCCAAAGATGGGCACCGGAGGCCTGCCAGGGGGCCCACGAGATAGGGGGGCAAGCACAGGGGGGTAGGGCGCGCCCCCACCCTCGTGGATGGTGGGTGGCCCCCCTCTGGTGCTTCCTTCGCCCAATATTTTTTATATATTCTGAACTAGCTTCCGTAAAGTTTCAGGACTTTTGGAGTTGTGCAGAATAGGTCTCTAATATTTGCTCCTTTTCCAGCCCAGAATTCCAGCTGTCGACATTCTCCCTCTTCTTGTACACCTTGTAAAATAAGAGAGAATAGGCATAAGTATTGTGACATAATGTGTACTAGCAGCCCATAATGCAATAAATATTGATATAAAAGCATGAAGCAAAATGGACGTATCACTTGAAAATCTCTATGTCTCCCTCCTTGACTTGATCGCGGATGGAATTGAAGCGTCTCTTGATGTGTTTGGTTCTCTTGTGAAATCTGGATTCCTTCGCCAAGGCAATTGCTCCATTATTGTCACAAAAGATTTTCATTAGACCCGATGCACTAGGTATTACACCTAGATCGGATATGAACTCCTTCATCCAGACTCCTTCATTTGCTGCTTCCGAAGCAGCTATGTACTCCGCTTCACATGTAGATCCCGCCACGACGCTCTGCTTGGAACTGCACCAACTGACAGCTCCACCATTAAATATAAATACGTATCCGGTTTGTGACTTAGAGTCATCCGGATCAGTGTCAAAGCTTGCATCGACGTAACCATTTACAACGAGCTCTTTGGCACCTGCATAAATGAGAAACATATCCTTAGTCATTTTCAGGTATTTCAGGATGTTCTTGACCGTTGTCCAGTGATCCACTACTAGATTACTTTGGTACCTCCCTGCTAAACTTATAGCAAGGCACACATCAGGTCTGGTACACAACATTGCATACATGATAGAACCTATGGTTGAGGCATAGGTAATGACTTTCATTTTCTCTCCATCTTCTGCAGTGGTCGGGCATTGAGTCTGACTCAATTTCACACCTTGTAACACAGGCAAGAACCCTTTCTTCGACCGATCCATTTTGAACTTCTTCAAAACTTTATCAAGGTATGTGCTTTGTGAAAGTCCAATTAAGCGTCTTGATCTATCTCTATAGATCTTGATGCCCAATATATAAGCAGCTTCACCGAGGTCTTCCATTGAAAAATTCTTATTCAAGTATCCTTTTATGCTATCCAGAAATTCTGTATTATTTACAATCAACAATATGTCATCCACATATAATATTAGAAATGCTACAGAGCTCCCACTCGTAAATATAGGCTTCTCCAAAAATCTGTATAAAATCATATGCTTTGATCACACTATCAAAGCGTATATTCCAACTCCGAGAGGCTTGCACCAGTCCATAAATGGATCGCTAGAGCTTGCACACTTTGTTAGCATCTTTTGGATTGACAAAACCTTTTGATTGCATCATATACAACTCTTCTTTAAGATATCCATTAAGGAATGTAGTTTTGACATCCATTTGCCAAATTTCATAATCATAAAATGCGGCAATTGCTAAGATGATTCGGACAGACTTAAGCATCGCTACGGGTGAGAAAGTCTCATCGTAGTCAACTCCTTGAACTTGTCGAAAACCTTTCACAACAAGTCGAGCTTTGTAGACAGTAATATTACTGTCAGCGTCAGTCTTCTGCTTAAAGATCCATTTATTCTCTATTGCTTGCCGATCATCAGGCAAGTCAACCAAAGTCCACACTTTGTTCTCATACATGGATCCCATCTCAGATTTCATGGCCTCAAGCCATTTCGCGGAATCTGGGCTCATCATCGCTTCCTCATAGTTCATAGGTTCATCATGGTCAAGTAACATAACCTCCAGAACAGGATTACCGTACCACTCTGGTGCGTATCGTACTCTGGTTGACCTACGAGGTTAGGTAGTAACTTGATCTGAAGTTTCATGATCATCATCATTAACTTCCTCACTGATTGGTGTGGGAATCACTGGAACTGATTTCTGTGATGAACTACATTCCAATTGGGAGAAGGTATAATTACCTCATCAAGTTCTACTTTCCTCCCACTCACTTCTTTCGAGAGAAACTCCTTCTCTAGAAAGGATCCATTCTTAGCAACGAATATCTTGCCTTCGGATATGTGATAGAAGGTGTACCCAACAGTCTCCTTTGGGTATCCTATGAAGACACATTTCTCCGATTTGGGTTCGAGCTTATCAGGTTGGAGCTTTTTCACGTAAGCATCGCAGCCCCAAACTTTAAGAAACGACAACTTAGGTTTCTTGCCAAACCATAGTTCATATGGTGTTGTCTCAACGGATTTAGATGGTGCCCTATTTAACATGAATGCAGCCGTCTCTAAAGCATAACCCAAAATGATAGCGGTAAATCAGTAAGAGACATCATAGATCGCACCATATCTAATAAAGTACGGTTACGACGTTCGGACACACCATTACGCCGTGGTGTTCTAGGTGGCGTGAGTTGCGGAACTATTCCACATTGTTTCAAATGAAGCCCAAACTCATAACTCAAATATTCACCTCCATGATCAGATCATAGAAACTTTATTTTCTTGTTATGATGATTTTCCACTTCACTCTGAAATTCTTTGAACTTTTCAAATGTTTCAGACTTATGTTTCATCAAGTAGATATACCCATATCTTCTCAAATCATCTGTGAAGGTCAAAAACTAACGATACCTGCCGCGAGCCTCAACACTCATCGGACCGCATACATCAGTATGTATTATTTCCAATAAGTCAGTTGCTTGCTCCATTGTTTCGGAGAACGGAGTCTTAGTCATCTTGCCCATGAGGCATGGTTCGCAAGCATCAAGTGCTTCATAATCAAGTGATTCCAAAAGCCCATCAGCATGGAGTTTCTTCATGTGCTTTACACCAATATGGCCTAAACGGCAGTGCCAAAAATAAGTTGCACTATCATTATTAACTTTGCATCTTTTGGCTTAAATATTATGAATATGTGTATTACTCCAATCGAGGTTCAACAAAAATAGACCACTCATCAAGGGTGCATGACCATAAAAGATATTACTCATATAAATAGAGCAACCATTACTCTCTGATTTAAATGAATAACTGTCTCGCATCAAACAAGATCAAGATATAATGTTCATGCTTAACGCTGGCACAAAATAACAATTATTTAGGTCTAAAACTAATCCCGACGGTAGATGTAGAGGTAGCATGCCGACGGCGATCACATCGACTTTGGAACCATTTCCCACGCGCATCATCACCTCATCCTTAGCTAATCTTCATTTAATCTGTAGCCCCTGTTTCGAGTTGCAAATATGAGCTACAGAACCAGTATCAAATACCCAGGCGCTACTACGAGCATTAGTAAGGTACACTGATACGTCTCCAATGTATCTATAATTTTTGATTGGTCCATGCTATTATATTATCTATTTTGGATGTTATTGGGCTTATTTTTACACTTTTATTATATTTTTGGGACTAACCTATTAACCGGAGGCCCATCCCAAATTGCTGATTTTTTGCCTATTTTAGAGTTTCGCCGAAAAGGAATATCAAACGGAGTCCAAACGAATGAAACCTCCGAGAGCATTATTTTTGGAACAAACATGATCCAGGAGACTTGGAGTGGACGTCAAGCAATCAACAAGGCGGCCACGAGGCAAGGGCACGCCCACCCCCCTGGGCGCGCCCTCCACCCTCGTGGGCCCCTCATTGCTCCACCGGCGTACTTCTTCCTCCTATATATATCCACGTACCCCCAAACATCCAGGAGCACCACGAAAACCTAATTCCACCGCCGCAACCTTCTGTACCCAAGAGATCCCATCTTGGGGCCTTTTTCGGAGCTCTGCCGGAGGGGGCATTGATCACGGAGGGCCTCTACATCAACTCCATGGCCTCTCCGGTGATGTGTGAGTAGTTTACTTCAGAACTTCGGGTCCATAGCTAGTAGCTAGATGGCTTCTTCTCTCTCTTTGGATCTCAATACAAAGTTCTCCTCGATTCTTTTGGAGATCTATTCGATGTAATCTTCTTTTGCGGTGTGTTTGTCGAGATCCAATGAATTGTGGGTTTACGATCAAGTTTATCTATGAACAATATTTGAATCTTCTCTGAATTCTTTTATGCATGACTGGTTTATCTTTGCAAGTCTCTTCAAATTATCAGTTTGGTTTGGCCTACTAGATTGATCTTTCTTGCAATGGGAGAAGTGCTTAGCTTTGGGTTCAATCTTGCGGTGCTTGATCCCAGTGACAGAAAGGGAAATGACACGTATTGTATTGTTGCCATCGAGGATAAAAAGATGGGGTTTATATCATATTGCATGAGTTTATCCCTCTACATCATGTCATCTTGCTTAAGGCGTTACTCTGTTCTTATGAACTTAATACTCTAGATGCATGCTGGATAGTGGTCGATGTGTGGAGTAATAGTAGTAGATGCAAAATCGTTTCGGTCTACTTGTCTCAGACATGATGCCTATATACATGATCATGCCTAGATATTCTCATAATTATTCGCTTTTCTATCAATTGCTCGACAGTAATTTGTTCACCCATCGTAATACTTATGCTATCTTGAGAGAAGCCACTAGTGAAACCTATGGCCCCCGGGTCTATTCTCTATCATATTAATCTCCCATCAACAAGCTATTTCTGACGCCGTTTATTTTGCTTTATTTACTTTCAATCTATATCATAAAAATACCAAAATATTTATCTTATTATTATCATCTCTATCAGATCTCACTCTTGCAAGTGGCCGTGAAGGGATTGACAACCCCTTTATCGCGTTGGTTCCGAGGTTCTTATTTGTTTGTGTAGGTACGAGGTGACTCGCGCGTGGTCTCCTACTGGATTGAAACCTTGGTTCTCAAAAACTGAGGGAAATACTTACGCCGCTTTACTGCTCCACCCTTTCCTCTTCAAGGGAAAACCAACGCAGTTCTCAAGAGGTAGCATACACATCAACATGTATATTAAAATATACCTTTCAATTTGTCATCCTTCTTATCCGCCAAATACTTGGGGTAGTTCCGCTTCCAGTGACCAGTCCCTTTGCAGTAGAAGCACTTAGTCTCCGGCTTAGGTCCAGACTTGGGCTTCTTCCCTTGAGCAGCAACTGGCTTGTTGTTCTTCTTGAAGTTCCCATTCTTCCCTTTGTCCTTTTTCTGGAAACTAGTGGTCTTGTTCACCATCAAACACTTGATGCTCCTTCTTGATTTCTACCTCCGCTGCCTTTAGCATCGCGAAGAGCTCGGGAATTGTCTTTTCCATCCCTTGCATATTATAGTTCATCATGAAGCCTTTATAGCTTGGTGGCAGTGATTGAAGAACCCTATCAATGACACTATCATCATGAAGATTAACTCCCAGCTGAGTCAAGTGGTTGTGGTACCCAGACATTCTGAGTATGTGTTCACTTACAGAACTATTATCCTCCATTTTGTAGCTATAGAACTTGTTGGAGACTTCATATCTCTCAACTCGAGCATTTTCTTGAAATATTAACTTCAACTCCTGGATCATCTCATATGCTCCATGACGTTCAAAACGTCTTTGAAGTCCCAATTCTAAGCCGTAAAGCATGGCACACTGAACTATCGAGTAGTCATCAGCTTTGCTCTGCCAAACGTTCATAATGTCTGGAGTTGCTCCTGCAATGGGTCTTGCACCTAGTGGTGCTTCCAGGACATAATTCTTCTGTGCAGCAATGTGGATAATCCTCAAGTTATGGACCCAGTCCGTGTAGTTGCTACCATCATCTTTCAACTTAGCTTTCTCTAGGAACGCATTAAAATTGAAGGGAATGGTAGCACAGGCCATTGATCTACAACAACATAGACATGCAAATACTATCAAGTACTAAGTTCATGATAAATTAAAGTTCAATTAATCATATTTCTTAAGAACTCCCACTTAGATAGACATCCCTCTAGTCATCTAAATGATCATGTGATCCATATCAACTAAACCATGTCCGATCATCACATGAGATGGAGTAGTTTTCAGTGGTGAACATCACTATGTTGATCATATCTACTATATGATTCAAGTTCGACCTTTCGGTCTCAGTGTTCCAAGGCCATATCTGCATATGCTAGGTGTGACGACCCAAGACCGACCCTCCAGACACCTTCCATGTTCTTCGTTGTCACCGTGTGTTTTATTTGTTTGTTGCATTCATCATGTCATCATGAGCATTGCATCCACATTTTTCTTAAAGCTTGCATTCGTTCGCAGTTGTCGCTTCTCCTTGTTGTCTTCGTTGTCCTTCTGAGACCAACCATGTTTTCGATTCCCTCTTGTCAAACCACCTAACCTCTCTTGACAGCCCTGTAACACCCTCGATGCGGCTATATCTCCTACGTGTCGAAGAACGACTTAGATGCATAACCGCATTGAAAGCAATGTCGCAAGTAAGGTAATCTTCACAACAACCCATGTAATATATAAAAGGGGAAAGGATACATAGTTGGCTTACACTCGCCATGTCGCACAAATACTTGAATAACATTACAATCATCCAATACACTCATGGTCCGACTACGGTACCAAAATAAAGATCAACCCCACATGCGACACGGTCCCCGATCGCCCCAACTGGGCACCACTACTGATCATCTGGGAAAGACACATAGTAACGGCGAGAGTCTTCATCGAACTCCCACTTGAGCTCAAGCGCATCGTTTGGAATGGTATCATCGGTCCGTGCATCTGGTTTGGAAGTAAACTGTGAGTCACGGGGACTCAGCAATCTCGCACCCTCGCAATCAAGACTATTTAAGCTTATAGGTAAGGCAAAGGTATGATGTGGAGCTGCAGCAAGCGACTAGCATATATGGTGGCTAACCTATTCGCAAAAGAGAGCGAGAAGAGAAGGCAGAAGCACGGTCGAACAACTATGATCAAGAAATGATCCTAGAACAACCTACGTCAAACATTACTCCAAAACTGTGTTCACTCCCCGTACTCCGCCGAGAAGAGACCATCACGGTTACACACGCGGTTGATTCATTTTAATTAAGTTAAGTTTCATGTTATCTACAACCGGACATTAACAAATTCCCATCTGCCCATAACCACGGGCACGGCTTTCGAAAGTTCAAATCCCTGCAGGGGAGTCCCAACTTAGCCTATCACAAGCTCTCACGGTCAACGAAGGATATTCCTTCTAGCGGGAAGACCCGATCAGACTCGGCATCCCGGTTACAAGACATCCTCGACAATGGTAAAACAAGTCCAGCAACACCTCCAGAATGTGCCGACAAATCCCGATAGGAGCTGCACATATCTCGTTCTCAGGGCACACTCAGATGAGCGCTCCATACAACTAAAACCAAACCTCG
>NC_041384.1:310352723-310362498 GCF_002162155.2 Triticum dicoccoides
GGGGGGTTTAAATAAAGATGACCCTTGGGCTCCGGAAACCCAAGGGAAAAAGAGGCTAGGTGGCAAATGGTAAAACCAAGGTTGGGCATTGCTGGAGGAGTTTTATTCAAGGCGAACTGTCAAGGGGTTCCCATTATAACCCAACCGCGTAAGGAACGCAAAATCCAGGAACATAACACCGATATGACGGAAACTAGGGCGGCAAGAGTGGAACAAAACACTAGGCAAAAGGCCAAGCCTTCCACCCTTTACCACGTATATAGGTGCATTAAGATAACAAGATAATATGGTGATATCCCAACAATAAACAATGTTCCAACAAGGAACGATCTCCAATCTTCACCTGCAACTAGCAACGCTATAAGAGGGGCTGAGCAAAGCGGTAACATAGCCAATCAACGGTTTGCTAGGACATGGTGGGTTAGAGGTTTGACATGGCAATTTGGGAGGCATGATAAGCAAGTGGTAGGCATCGTAGCATAGGCATAGCAAAAGAGGGAGCATCTAGCAAGCAAAGATAGAAGTGATTTCGAGGGTATGATCATCTTGCCTGCAAAGTTGTCAGAGTTGACTGGATCCTCGTAAGCGAACTCAACGGGCTTCTCGTTCGTGAACTCGTCTCCCAGCTCTACCCAAACAAGACAAACAAGCAAAAGGAACACAATCAACCACGTGCAATGCTCAAACAACAAGATGCAAACATGGTATGCTATGCGGGATGCGATATGTGATGCCGTCACATCCCTAGTTCTGACAATGCCTAGTGCATGCATTAGAGTGTTACATCATGTTTAAATTTCATTTAAACCTGAGATGGGGATTGACTAAGCCCTAGCACCAAATGAATTCAACTAGGGTCAAAATAAAACCTTTTTCATTGAACTCAAAATGTCCTCTAAAAATGTTCAACATTTCTGGTTTGAGGTGGAAGCATCTACCAAAAATGGTTTATATTTTTGCAGGACATATTTGGTCACTGAATTAAATCATAGTATTTTCATTTGGGCATTTAAATGCTATTAAATATTTCAAATGCTCAAATAATCATAAACTAAAATGTTTACTGTTGGATATATTCTAAACAGTAGCCATGATTAGTTTCATGATTTTTGAAAGTGTCTGAGTATTTTTAATAAAGCCCTAAATTTACAGAATAATAGAAAACTGAGATAATTAGAAAAAGAGAGAGAGAGAAAGACCCGTACCTGGGCCACTTACCTGTAGCCGGCCCAGTTTCTGCGCGGCCCGTTACTGTGCAGCCCAGCTGCCAGTCATCTTCCTCCCCCTCGCCCCGAAGCAGCTGCGTGCTGGACGCACGCGCGCCAACGCCGGCCACCTCCTGCTTCGCCGTGGCAGCCTCCCCGACTTCCTCGCGACGCCACGGAGACGTCCCCGACCCCCTCTCACTTCTCCCTCGCTCTCTGGACCCCCCTCCCCCTCGCTCCTCTGTTTCCCCTCCCGCGACAGAGCGGAGCTCGCCGTCATCGTCGCCGTACCCATGGCCACCGGCCACCCCTAGCCTCGCCGATGCACCCAGGAGCTCCGCCTCGACCCCCTCTTCCTCCCCACCGATCCACAGCCCTCCGGAAGCCCTGCATCGCCGCCATCGCCGTCGTCTTCTACCACGGACCCGCCAGCCATCTTCGTCAAATTCGCCGGCTCCGGACCGTCCCCGACCTCGCCGAGCGTCCCCTCGTCATCGCCGTGAGTCACTGACCCTCTCCCCTAACTCAGCATGCTCCCCTCCGTGCCGTAGCGCCGTTCCCCACGAGCACCGAAGCCACCGTCCGCCATTGCTGCTGCACGCATAGCCCCCGTGCTCCCCTGGCCTCACTGAGCTGCTCTTAGTGCTCCCCATGTCTAGCAGGTGTTGCCCAGCCTCTCCATTTGCTCACTGATGCACCGTAGCGACGCGCCCGAGCACCACCGAACCCCATCGCCGCCAAAGCTCGTTGCCGGCATGAGTTCCGGCGACCCCACGACCTCCCACTTGGTCCTCTGGATGCGCGAGAGCAAGGGCCATCCCCTGGTGCCCTCAGCGCGCCAAACTGACGCCTCTAGCGCAAGTCCGGCGTGCCCCGCCGTGTCCTGTGGTCGCCGCCGGCTGGTCTCCGGTGACGCCGACGTGGCGCACTTACTTAGTCGCTAATGACCCTGCTAACAGCCCTATCTCTCACTGACATATGGGCCCCACGCCCTTAACTAACCACGGTTAACCCCTGTTTAGTTTAAGTTAACCACAGTGGCCCCACGCGTCAGTTTTGACCGCGCTGACGTGGCCGTTGACTGGGCCCACATGTCAGCGACACAAACCAGTCTGAGACACTGATGTGTGGACCCCACTGGCCAGGTTTGACCTGGACCAGCCACGTTGACCTGCTAACGTCACTAATACGTCATGCTGACGCAGTATTTGTTTCTAGAATTAAAATAAATCAAAAATGATTTATAAATTTCAGATAATAACCCTAAACTTCAATAAATCATAGAAAATTAACCGTAACTCCAAATTAAATAATTTATATAAGAAAAATTATCAGAAAAATTCAAGGAATCCATCTGTACCATTTTCATGCATGTTAGAACAACTTATAGCTGCTGTTTAGCACAAATCAATTAAATGGCATTTGAATAATCACATATGGAGTTTGAATTTGAATCTTGTATTCAAACCAACTTCATTTAATCTGTTGCTAGTTGCATTAGCCCAAAACACATTCATTTTGCCATGTCATGATCATGCATCATATTGTGCATTGCATTGATTGTGTTCCCTTCTGTGTTGCCGGTATTTGTCCCCTCTCGATAGACGTGATACCGATGATGTGATCGTTGACACTGATGAAGACTCAATGTTATCTTCAGAAGTGCCAGGCAAGCAAAACCCCCTTGTTCATTCCGATACAATCCCACTCTCTCGCTCCTGCTCTCTTTTACTGCATTAGGACAACACCGATTCAACTGTTACATGCTGCGGTAGTTGAACCCCTTTATCCTCTGCATGACCTGTCATTGCCACAGTAAATAGATGAAACCCACTAGCATGAGTAGGAGTTTTTTGAGCCCTGTTGTGCCTACTCATTCATGTTTGTTTGTCATGCCTGCTACTGCTTAGAGTTGAGTCAGGTCTTATTCATCGGGGATGAATTAGAGGTGTGTGAACATGTCCTACTGTGTGTGAGCTAAGTGTGTGAACACGATTTGGTAAAGGTAGCGGTGAGAGGCCATGTAGGAGTACATGGTGGGTTGTCTCATTGAAGCCGTCCTCAGGAACTGAGTTCTGTGTTTGTGATCCATGATTCAGCTACTACCATACATTGGGCCCTGAAATATGACCCCGCTCGACTTCTTATTCACCCTTGTCCTCTGTCTAGGAGTTGCAAGTAGTTTCTGGTGTTTGTAGTATGCTGGAGGCCGTGGACAGCGCTGACCGTAGGGGTGGGCTGTGATGCGGTAGGCACGTGGCCGGGTATACCGGGCACCCGTTTGGTGTCACGGAACCCTGTTCACATCGTTTGGGGCTGTGAGCGAAACTCCGGCCGGATCTCCTCATGGATGGAACCCGAATAGGCGATAAACCTGGACTAGAGACTTAGGTGTTTAGGTAGGTCGTGGTCTACACCCACGTCGGCTTTCGCTTGAAGTCTGCCGAGCACATGTCGTGTGCAGACGCTAAGTGGTGGAAACATGTATGAAGAAGTACACCCCTGCAGGGTTAACATCATCTATTCGAATAGCCGTGTCCGCGGTAAAGGACTTCTGGGTTGCTTATATCAGTTCATAGACAAGTGAAAGTGGATACTTTAAAATGCGCAAGATAAGCGTGAGTGCTATGGATGGCGTTCTCGTAGGGAGACGGGAGCGGATCCATAGTGGTGTATTGATATGGTGAATATGTGGACTCGCGTGCGCCACCTCAAAAGAGTCGCTTGCAGTCATAGTTTAGGATAGCCACCGAGTCAAAGCTGGCTTGCTGCAGTTAAACCCCACCATCCCCTTGTTGATAATGATGCATATGTAGTTAGTTCTGATGTAAGTCTTGCTGGGTACATTTGTACTCACGTTTGCCTATTTTATGTTTTTGCAGAGAGACTTCGGTCTCACTAGTAGTTCCGCGTGGACTTCGACGTTTAGCTTGATACCTCAGCTACGATCTTGTGCCCTCGGCAGGATCTGATAGATAGTCAGGCTTCTCAGCCTTTTTCATTTATAGATGTCTGTACTCAGACATGATAGCTTCCGCTTGTGCTTTGACTTGTATGCTCTGATTGTTGGGTCATGAGACCCATGTTTGTAATGTCTCGCTCCTCGGAGCCTATTGAATAAACTACTTGAGTCGTAGAGTCATTTTGTGATGCCATGTTGTATTGCACATATCGAGCATATTGTGTGTATGTTATTGAAATGCTTGGTATGTGTGGGATCTGACTATCTAGTTGTTATCTTTAGTAGCCTCTCTTACCGGGAAATGTCTCCTAGTGTTTCCACCGAGCCATGGTAGCTTGCTACTGCTCCGGAACACTTAGGCTGGCCGGCATGTGTCCTTCTTCGTTCCTGTGTCTGTCCCTTCGGGGAAATGTCACGCGATGAATACCGGAGTCCTGTTAGCCCGCTACAGCCCGGTTCACCGGAGTCCTGCTAGCCCAGTGCTACAGCCTGGATTCACTCGCTGATGACCGACACGTTCGATGCTGGGTCATGGATGCCTGTCCCTGTAAGTCTGTGCCACTTTGGGTTTACGACTAGCCATGTCAGCCCGGGCTCCTTATCATATGGATGCTAGCGACACTGTCATATACGTGTGCCAAAAGGCGCAAACGGTCCCGGGCAAAGGTAAGGCGACACCCATGGAATACCGTGCGTGAGGCCGCAAAGTGATACGAGGTGTTACATGCTAGATCGATGTGGCATTGAGTCGGGGTCCTGACAGCGTTGGTATCAGAGCTTGACTGCCTGTAGGATTACCAAGCCAAACTGGTCGAAGTTGAGTCTAGAAATTCTTTAGTTATATAAGGGAATTGATTGTGGGATGGAACGTAAGGCTCTTTTTACTCCTTATACCTCATGGCCTTCTGATCTGAGTCATCATCTTCTCTTCTACGGGGATTAAGAACTAGGCTATCTCTTCTTTCTATCAGGATCACGTGTTACTAATCCGTAGACTTAAGATTGTTGGACTTAAGCCTCGTTTCAGTTTCTACTACTTCTGTATGTTAACTGATGATCTCGAAACCTTGATATTGTGCTTCTGAGTGGTTATGCCACCATTTTTTGTGATTGTCTCAAATCTTTTTGAGCATTTACAACCGTTATGCTGTCCGAGTCATCCCAGGTTTCTAAATAGTCTGAAGCATTTGCAAAATCCCTTCCTCCCGTTCCGATGTTCCTTTGGGCCAGATTAACCACACTAATCGGTGAGTTGAGGTACTCTGTTGCCTCGACAAATATGTTGGAGTTATTATTATGACCCTAGGTGTCTTAGGGGATCATCTAGTAATTTAGCCATGATTTGTGTTCCCAGTGTGATGATTCTGGCCATCATTCTCGAAAGCATCCCGTGATGCTACCTAGTAATAGGTATTCTGTTCCTGGGTTCTTGAACCCGAGATTCACTCTACCTACTTCATGTTGATAGTAATTGCTAGTGCCTTTAGGATATTAGTAACCTTTGCGATAGTCCTTGAAGTCCGTGGTATCTTCTTCTTCCAAATACCATGAACTACTTATGGCAGAAGTTCCTCGTTGAACTGAAATATCACAACAGGATTATTCTTGATGAGTTCTCCATTATATATTGTGACTCTGCCAGTTCTACCTTTCTGCATGGGTTATCCGGAAGAATTATGTTGAACTCGGTTCGACATACTAATTTATGCATCCACAACTCAGAAAGTTATATGTTCCTTTGAGTTGTCCCTCTTTAGTTGTCTACTGACCTTCGTCTATCAATTGATAGTCAAGAGTATGCGCGCGTTCGTTTGTCGATGCCTATTACTCTTGTGGCCCGTCAAGCCATTCCGTCCTGAATGACTAGGAGAAACAAACTCCAGTACCTCATCCATATTTAGGATTGGGTCAAAGTAGCTGTGTTCCGCAGATCAAGTTACAATCCAGCTTCTGGTCTGCTCTACCCTGAAGTATTACCTTCTTTATGACAGGAATTTCATGAGAATTGCACCACCTTTTGTGAATTCTTGACATAGTGATACTTCTCGCCATCCTTTTTCATTCCTCGGTTCCGTGTTGATGCAACCGGAATACCGACAAATGAATTGTGATGTGTGAAATCAATACTCCTAGCAACCTCGTTGCTTGGTAGTTAAAGGATAATAATTTTATTCTTAGTATGTTGGTTATTGAATCACCATTCTAAGATTGATCGTGCTACCTAGTCCTTATTTCCTGGTGCACTCTTTGATTGATGAGTTAGGATTTGTCAAGTCCTCGCTCATTTGATTATATCGTCTTGCCCTCAAAAGCGAGATTGTTCTCGAGCTTAGTAACATACCGGTGGTTCGTGATTTTCTGAATGTCTTCTCGGAAGTATCACCAGGTCGTCACCTGACCGTTATGTTGAGCCCGTGATCAAGTTGGTTTCTTATGAACCACCTTCTTTCCAAGAATCGGTGTTAGATATCCCTGAGCTAGTTGGTTAAGCTGGACAACAACTTGGAGAGTTGGAAGATAAAAGCTTGTCTGACTTAGTTCGTTCCAAAGGGATATTCTTGTGTAGTGTGTATTGAAGAAAGATGATATCTTCATCGATTGGTCCCTGTGATCAGTTGCTGGACCTACTGTCTTATCAATCCTTTGAATTGAGTGTGGGCTATCGTCAAATCAAATCAGTACCAACGATGCTCGTAATGTTGTCTTATTCGTGGTTGATCCCTCGAGCATACACCATTACATCTTTGGTCTGACCAATGCTATCACTGTGTTCACTTAACTATGGAATTCCTTTTAAAAGGAAACCCGGATGAATTGTTGTTGAAGCCCATTGACAACATCCTTATCTCCTCCATGATTTTGTTGAACATTAAGCTAGTGTTGGAAACTTTTGAAAACATTTCTTCATGCTAGTTCATGAAGCATATATTCGGATGTAAGAAGTGACTTCCTCCAGTCCATGTGCATTTGATGCAAGTTGCCGCCGTGGATTCGAGAAAGTCAATGTTGTTTCCTTTGGAATCATCCCAAATCAGTCATGCATACGTGCGAAGTATTCTGTGGTTCGGAGACTTGCAACCTCCATTCTATATGGGTCCCTAGCACACCAAGCCACTGATTGATTTGTTCAAGATTAATAAGTTCTAAGTGCTAGTCCCGAAGGTACCAGACGGATTTGTACAAAACTTCGATATCCTCGCTGATGGTTCCCCCTCCTGAACTCGGTAGTGTTTTATTATAAGACTACTTTGTGGTCATGCTTGTCTGGGACAACGTGTTCACATGTTTGCAGCAGAACCAGCTCATGTTTTGGAGCTTGCTATCGTAGTTCATCTCCCGAGAATCTCGCAACGTCATCTCGTCGATTTGTGTTGCAAACTTTCGTTTTTCTTCCTAGACTCGATGAGTCTAGAATATCCTGACACCAACCAGATCTGAATCGCGGGCAGATATGATGGTTGGAACATTTCCCAAGAACTATAATATCGGTCCCTCGAAGACCGGTAAAGTGGATGTCGTGGCCAACACACCCAGCCAGAAGACCTATTATTGTAGTATCTTGATTAAGGAAGTTGGCCACCTCCCCATAAGGATTTCGCAGGATTTACCTCCGTAGTTATTCCTTATGGATTCTTGTGCTCCCGAAGTCCGACCTTTTTACTTGATGTTCTAGATATCAAACCATATCTATGAATGGGTTACACTAGCACATCAAGGAGAACATTAGAAGCGGAGTGCTAAATGTCTCTCGGTCGATCATCCAGATTTTATTTCCTTGGCCCCGCCAAGGGTGAAATCTGAGAAGGTGTTATCTTCCTTTGCATCTGCATCCTCCATCACCATTCATCATGGTAGTAAGTTGTGTTACCGGACCCTTGACACGGATGTTGATAAAACCTTGATGATTATGGAAATGCTCAAGTTCTTGAGAGCACGCACAAGCGCTACGTGTTATCATCATCTCTAACTGGGATTCCTCTCAGTTTCCTCGGCAAATGCTATGACCTTTTCAAACAGTGAATTCACTCTCTTTTGTTGGGTTCTTCCCCAGTTACCAGAATCATTCCCAGCATTTGCATTTTGTTCCCAGCTTGCACCGCCAATGTGCCATTCTACCATGGGTCTCTTCCATTTCCGGTGATAAGCAAATTCATCCATTACGTTGTTTTCAACAAGGTAATCCACATCATCCAAGTCCGAGTATGCCATTCTACCGACCCCCTCCAAATGATCGCTTGTGATTGTCTTAGGCTGGTATGAAGAGTTTCAATGATCTCTGGATCAAAGGTAATTCTTTTTGCCACTTAGGGTAATAATCTATGAATCACCCTCCTTCAGGATGTTTCTTCGTGGTATCATGACAACTCAACTCCTCGCTACGTTGACAATCGTTTACCACCTTCTTAGGTGTGGAATTGTTGTCTACCTAGTGAACCTTCGTCATCCGTTTCTTTCCATCCCTCTTGATGTGAATCTCGTGTCTCAACCCGAGAGATGGTCCTATGTCTCATTCCGTGAGTTGTTCGATCTTCGAGAAGATCGACCCTTCTAGAGTCTCCTTCTTCCCTCCATGTCATGTTGACAGGATTTCTCAGAGCAAGACTTCAAGACAAGATGGTGATCGAATCAACGCTTTGATAAAGTGCAACCTGGATCGTGAAGATTATACTAGTTTGCGTTTCCCTTTCACCTTACCCTACGCTTGAATCTCGAGACGAGATTGTTGTTTAGTGGGGGTGAGTTGTCACATCCCTAGTTCTGACAATGCCTAGTGCATGCATTAGAGTGTTACATCATGTTTAAATTTCATTTAAACCTGAGATGGGGATTGACTAAGCCCTAGCACCAAATGAATTCAACTAGGGTCAAAATAAAACCTTTTTCATTGAACTCAAAATGTCCTCTAAAAATGTTCAACATTTCTGGTTTGAGGTGGAAGCATCTACCAAAAATGGTTTATATTTTTGCAGGACATATTTGGTCACTGAATTAAATCATATAGTATTTTCATTTGGGCATTTAAATGCTATTAAATATTTCAAATGCTCAAATAATCATAAACTAAAATGTTTACTGTTGGATATATTCTAAACAGTAGCCATGATTAGTTTCATGATTTTTGAAAGTGTCTGAGTATTTTTAATAAAGCCCTAAATTTATAGAATAATAGAAAACTGAGATAATTAGAAAAAGAGAGAGAGAGAAAGACCCGTACCTGGGCCACTTACCTGTAGCCGGCCCAGTTTCTGCGCGGCCCGTTACTGTGCAGCCCAGCTGCCAGTCATCTTCCTCCCCCTCGCCCCGAAGCAGCTGCGTGCTGGACGCACGCGCGCCGACGCCGGCCACCTCCTGCTTCGCCGTGGCAGCCTCCCCGACTTCCTCGCGACGCCACGGAGACGTCCCCGACCCCCTCTCACTTCTCCCTCGCTCTCTGGACCCCCCTCCCCCTCGCTCCTCTGTTTCCCCTCCCGCGACAGAGCGGAGCTCGCCGTCATCGTCGCCGTACCCATGGCCACCGGCCACCCCTAGCCTCGCCGATGCACCCAGGAGCTCCGCCTCGACCCCCTCTTCCTCCCCACCGATCCACAGCCCTCCGGAAGCCCTGCAT
>NC_041384.1:310363157-310393693 GCF_002162155.2 Triticum dicoccoides
AAACCTTGATATTGTGCTTCTGAGTGGTTATGCCACCATTTTTTGTGATTGTCTCAAATCTTTTTGAGCATTTACAACCGTTATGCTGTCCGAGTCATCCCAGGTTTCTAAATAGTCTGAAGCATTTGCAAAATCCCTTCCTCCCGTTCCGATGTTCCTTTGGGCCAGATTAACCACACTAATCGGTGAGTTGAGGTACTCTGTTGCCTCGACAAATATGTTGGAGTTATTATTATGACCCTAGGTGTCTTAGGGGATCATCTAGTAATTTAGCCATGATTTGTGTTCCCAGTGTGATGATTCTGGCCATCATTCTCGAAAGCATCCCGTGATGCTACCTAGTAATAGGTATTCTGTTCCTGGGTTCTTGAACCCGAGATTCACTCTACCTACTTCATGTTGATAGTAATTGCTAGTGCCTTTAGGATATTAGTAACCTTTGCGATAGTCCTTGAAGTCCGTGGTATCTTCTTCTTCCAAATACCATGAACTACTTATGGCAGAAGTTCCTCGTTGAACTGAAATATCACAACAGGATTATCCTTGAGGAGTCCTCCATTCATAAATCGTGACTCTGCCAGTTCTACCTTTCTGCATGGGTTATCCGGAAGAAATATGTTGAACTTGGTTCGACATACTAATCTATGCATCCACAACTCAGAAAATTATATGTTCCTTTGAGTTGTTCTCTTTAGTTGCATTCTGACCCTCATCTATCAATTGATAGTCAAGAGTATGCGTGCGTTCGTTTATCGATGCCTATTACTCTTGTGGTCCGTCAAGCCCTTCTATCGCAGAATGACTAGGAGAAACAAACTCCAGTACCTCTTCCATATCCAGGATTGGGTCAAAGTAGTTGTATTCCGCAGATCAAATGCCAATCCAGTTTTTGGTTTTGTTCTACCTTGGAGTATTACCCCCTTTATGTCAGAATTGTCATGAGAACTGCACCAACTCTCATGAATTTTAACGTAGTGATACTTCTCACCATCATTAGTCATTCCTCGGCCCTCGTGTTGATGCAACCGGAATACCGACAAATGAATTGTGATGTGTGAAATCAATATTGCTAGCAACTCTGTTGCTTGGTAGTTAAATGGACGATAACCTCATTCTTAGCGTGTTGATTATTGAATCGTCACCCTAAGATTGATTGTGCTACCTAGTCCCTATTTCTGGTGCACTCCTCGACCAATGAGTTAGGATCTTGTCAAGTCCTCACTCATTTGATTATATCGTCTTGCCCTCAAAAGCGAGATTGTTCTCGAGCTTAGTAACATACCGGTGGTTCGTGATTTTCTGAATGTCTTCTCGGAAGTATCACCAGGTCGTCACCTGACCGTTATGTTGAGCCCGTGATCAAGTTGGTTTCTTATGAACCACCTTCTTTCCAAGAATCGGTGTTAGATATCCCTGAGCTAGTTGGTTAAGCTGGACAACAACTTGGAGAGTTGGAAGATAAAAGCTTGTCTGACTTAGTTCGTTCCAAAGGGATATTCTTGTGTAGTGTGTATTGAAGAAAGATGATATCTTCATCGATTGGTCCCTGTGATCAGTTGCTGGACCTACTGTCTTATCAATCCTTTGAATTGAGTGTGGGCTATCGTCAAATCAAATCAGTACCAACGATGCTCGTAATGTTGTCTTATTCGTGGTTGATCCCTCGAGCATACACCATTACATCTTTGGTCTGACCAATGCTATCACTGTGTTCACTTAACTATGGAATTCCTTTTAAAAGGAAACCCGGATGAATTGTTGTTGAAGCCCATTGACAACATCCTTATCTCCTCCATGATTTTGTTGAACATTAAGCTAGTGTTGGAAACTTTTGAAAACATTTCTTCATGCTAGTTCATGAAGCATATATTCGGATGTAAGAAGTGACTTCCTCCAGTCCATGTGCATTTGATGCAAGTTGCCGCCGTGGATTCGAGAAAGTCAATGTTGTTTCCTTTGGAATCATCCCAAATCAGTCATGCATACGTGCGAAGTATTCTGTGGTTCGGAGACTTGCAACCTCCATTCTATATGGGTCCCTAGCACACCAAGCCACTGATTGATTTGTTCAAGATTAATAAGTTCTAAGTGCTAGTCCCGAAGGTACCAGACGGATTTGTACAAAACTTCGATATCCTCGCTGATGGTTCCCCCTCCTGAACTCGGTAGTGTTTTATTATAAGACTACTTTGTGGTCATGCTTGTCTGGGACAACGTGTTCACATGTTTGTAGCAGAACCAGCTCATGTTTTGGAGCTTACTATCGTAGTTCATTTCCCGAGAATCTCGCAACGTCATCTCGTCGATTTGTGTTGCAAACTTTCATTTTTCTTTCTAGACTTGATGAGTCTGGGATATCCTGACACCAACCAGATCTGAATCTCAGGCAGATGTGATGGTTGGAACATTTCCCAAGAATTATAATATTGGTCTCTCAATAACCGGCAAGGTGGATGTCGTGGCCAACACACCCATCCGGTAGACCTATTATTATGGTATCTTGTTTGAGGAAGTTGGCCACCTCCCCATAGGGATTTCGTAGGATTACTCCCTAGTTGCCCCTATGGATTTCTGTGTTCCGAAGTCCGACCTTTTTACTTGATGTTCTAGATATCAAACCATATCTATGAATGGGTTACACTAGCACATCAAGGAGAACATTAGAAGCGGAGTGCTAAATGTCTCTCGGTCGATCATCCAGATTTTGTTTCCTTGGCCTCGCTAAGATGAAATCTGAGAAGGTGTTATCTTTCTTTGCATCTACATCCTCCATCATCATTCATCATGGTAGCAAGTTGTGTTGCCGGACCCTTGACACGGATGTTGGTAAAACCTTGATGAATATGGAAATGCTCAAGTTCTTGAGAGCACGCACAAGCGTTACGTGTTATCATCGGCTCTAACTGGGATTACTCTCAGTTTCCTCGGAATGCTATGACCTCTTCAAACAGTGAATTCACTCCCTATTGTTGGGTTCTTCCCCAGTTACCAGAATCATTCCTAGCATTTGCATTTTGTTCCCAGCTTGCACCACCAATGTGCCATTCTACCATGGGTCTCTTCCACTTCCGGTGATAAGCAAACTCATCCATTACGTTGTCTTCAACAAGGTAATCCACATCATCCAAGTCCGAGTATGCCATTCTACCGACCCCCTCCAAACGATCGCTCGAGAATTGTCTTAGGCTGGTTCAAAGAGTTTCAATGATCTCTGAATCAAAAGTAATTCTTTTTGCCACTTAAGGAAATATCTCTACGAGTCACCTTCCCTAAGGTGTATCGTTATGGTATTATGGCAACTCAACTCCTCGCTACGTGGACAATCGTTTACCACCTTCTTAGGTGTGGAATCGTTGTCTACCTAGTGAACCTTCGTCATCCGTTTCTTTCCACCCCTCTTGATGTGTATCTCGTGTCTAAACCGAGAGATGGTCCTATGTCTCATTCCGTGAGTTGTTCGATCTTCGAGAAGATCGACCCTTCTAGATTCTCCTTCCCCTCTCGTTGTCATGTTAGTTGGAGTTCTCAGAGGAAGACGTCGAGACAAAGATGGTGATCGAAACAACGTTCCTATGAAGTGCAACCTGGATCATGAAGATTGTGCTAGTTTGCGTTTCCCCTTCACCTTACCCTACGCTTGAATCTCGAGACGAGATTCTTGTTTAGTGGGGGTGAGTTGTCACATCCCTAGCTTCTGGTGCTGTCTGGTGTGTGCATCATGTTTAAATTCAAATGAAATTTGAATTGAGGAATTTTCAAAAGCCTCAGGAAACCTCTAAAAATAACCAACAATTAAATCTTCTCAAATGTGTCCAAGAAAATGTTCCTGTTATTCCATGGAAATATTGGTAAGAGGTAAAATTTAAACCAATATTTTTGGAGTCACAGAGATAATTATTTTGGCCATTTGAATTAATCCAATAACTATTTGCTTTGGATTTATATTTAATATATATTAAATATGACTCCAATAATTCTGGAAGTTTGTGAGTGGCTTTGTATATATTTTAGCAAGCCACATAAAAATCTATAGAATTTATTTAAATGATTTAGTTGCTAAACTAAATCAAAACAAACTACAGAAAATAGAAAAAAAGTAAAAGAGAGAGAGCAGAAGGACTTACCTGGGCCACTTACCTGTAGCCGGCCCAGCTTCTGCGCGGCCCGTTACTGTGCAGCCCAGCTGCCAGTCATCTTCCTCCCCCTCGCCCCGAAGCAGCTGCGTGCTGGACGCACGCGCGCCGACGCCGGCCACCTCCTGCTTCGCCGTGGCAGCCTCCCCGACTTCCTCGCGACGCCACGGAGACGTCCCCGACCCCCTCTCACTTCTCCCTCGCTCTCGGGACCTCCCTCCCCCTCGCTCCTCTGTTTCCCCTCCCGCGACCGAGCGGAGCTCGCCGTCATCGTCGCCGTACCCATGGCCACCGGCCACCCCTAGCCTCGCCGATGCACCCAGGAGCTCCGCCTCGACCCCCTCTTCCTCCCCACCGATCCACAGCCCTCCGGAAGCCCTGCATCGCCGCCATCGCCGTCGTCTTCTACCTCGGACCCGCCGGCCATCTTCGTCAAATTCGCCGGCTCCGGACCGTCCCCGACCTCACCGAGCGTCCCCTCGTCATCGCCGTGAGTCACTGACCCTCTCCCCTAACTCAGCATGCTCCCCTCCGTGCCGTAGCGCCGTTCCCCACGAGCACCGAAGCCACCGTCCGCCATTGCTGCTGCACGCATAGCCCCCGTGCTCCCCTGGCCTCACTGAGCTGCTCTTAGTGCTCCCCATGTCTAGCAGGTGCTGCCCAGCCTCTCCATTTGCTCACTGATGCACCGTAGCGACGCGCCCGAGCACCACCGAACCCCATCGCCGCCAAAGCTCGTCGCCGGCATGAGTTCCGGTGACCCCACGACCTCCCACTTGGTCCTCTGGATGCGCGAGAGCAAGGGCCATCCCCTGGTGCCCTCAGCGCGCCAAACTGACGCCTCTAGCGCAAGTCCGGCGTGCCCCGCCGTGTCCTGTGGTCGCCGCCGGCTGGTCTCCGGTGACGCCGACGTGGCGCACTTACTTAGTCGCTAATGACCCTGCTAACAGCCCTATCTCTCACTGACATATAATCCCCACGCCCTTAACTAACCACGGTTAACCCCTGTTTAGTTTAAGTTAACCACAGTGGCCCCGCGCGTCAGTTTTGACCGCGCTGACGTGGCCGTTGACTGGGCCCACATGTCAGCGACACAAACCAGTCTGAGACACTGACGTGTGGACCCCACTGGCCAGGTTTGACCTGGACCAGCCATGTTGACCTGCTGACGTCACTAATACGTCATGCTGACACAGTATTTGTTTCTGGAATTAAAATAAATCAAAAATGATTTATAAATTTCAGATAATAACCCTAAACTTCAATAAATCATAGAAAATTAACCGTAACTCCAAATTAAATAATTTATATAAGAAAAATTATCAGAAAAATTCAAGGAATCCATCTGTACCATTTTCATGCATGTTAGAACAACTTATAGCTGCTGTTTAGCACAAATCAATTAAATGGCATTTGAATAATCACATATGGAGTTTGAATTTGAATCTTGTATTCAAACCAACTTCATTTAATCTGTTGCTAGTTGCATTAGCCCAAAACACATTCATTTTGCCATGTCATGATCATGCATCATATTGTGCATTGCATTGATTGTGTTCCCTTCTGTGTTGCCGGTATTTGTCCCCTCTCGATAGACGTGATACCGATGATGTGATCGTTGACACTGATGAAGACTCAATGTTATCTTCAGAAGTGCCAGGCAAGCAAAACCCCCTTGTTCATTCCGATACAATCCCACTCTCTCGCTCCTGCTGTCTTTTACTGCATTAGGACAACACTGATTCAACTGTTACATGCTGCGGTAGTTGAACCCCATTATCCTCTGCATGACCTGTCATTGCCACAGTAAATAGATGAAACCCACTAGCATGAGTAGGAGTTGTTTGAGCCCTGTTGTGCCTACTCATTCATGTTTGTTTGTCATGCCTGCTACTGCTTAGAGTTGAGTCAGGTCTGATTCATCGGGGATGAATTAGAGGTGTGTGAACATGTCCTACTGTGTGTGAGCTAAGTGTGTGAACACGATTTGGTAAAGGTAGCGGTGAGAGGCCATGTAGGAGTACATGGTGGGTTGTCTCATTGAAGCCGTCCTCAGGAACTGAGTTCTGTGTTTGTGATCCATGATTCAGCTACTACCATACATTGGGCCCTGAAATATGACCCCGCTCGACTTCTTATTCACCCTTGTCCTCTGTCCAGGAGTTACAAGTAGTTTCTGGTGTTTGTAGTATGCTGGAGGCCGTGGACAGCGCTGACCGTAGGGGTGGGCTGTGATGCGGTAGGCACGTGGCCGGGTATACCGGGCGCCCGTTTGGTGTCACGGAACCCTGTTCACATCGTTTGGGGCTGTGAGCGAAACTCCGGCCGGATCTCCTCATGGATGGAACCCGAATAGGCGATAAACCTGGACTAGAGACTTAGGTTTTTAGGTAGGTCGTGGTCTACACCCACGTCGGCTTTCGCTTGAAGTCTGCCGAGCACATGTCGTGTGCAGACGCTAAGTGGTGGAAACATGTATGAAGAAGTACACCCCTGCAGGGTTAACATCATCTATTCGAATAGCCGTGTCCGCGGTAAAGGACTTCTGGGTTGCTTATATCAGTTCATAGACAAGTGAAAGTGGATACTCTAAAATACGCAAGATAAGCGTGAGTGCTATGGATGGCATTCTCGTAGGGAGACGGGAGTGGATCCATAGTGGTGTATTGATATGGTGAATATGTGGACTCGTGTGCGCCACCTCAAAGAGTCGCTTGCAGTCGTAGTTTAGGATAGCCACCGAGTCAAAGCTGGCTTGCTGCAGTTAAACCCCACCATCCCCTTTGTTGATAATGATGCATATGTAGATAGTTCTGATGTAAGTCTTGCTGGGTACATTTGTACTCACGTTTGCCTATTTTATGTTTTTGCAGAGAGACTTCGGTCTCACTAGTAGTTTCGCGTGGACTTCGACGTTTATCTTGTTACCTCAGCTACGATCTTGTGCCCTCGGCAGGACTTGATAGATAGTCAGGCTTCTCAGCCTTTTTCATTTATAGATGTCTGTACTCAGACATGATAGCTTCCGCTTGTGCTTTGACTTGTATGCTCTGATTGTTGGGTCATGAGACCCATGTTTGTAATATCTCGCTCCTCGGAGCCTAATGAATAAATACTTGAGTCGTAGAGTCATGTTGTGATGCCATGTTGTATTTGCACATATCAAGCATATTGTGTGTATGTTATTGAAATGCTTGGTATGTGTGGGATCTGGCTATCTAGTTGTTTATCCTTAGTAGCCTCTCTTACCGGGAAATGTCTCCTAGTGTTTCCACTGAGCCATGGTAGCTTGCTACTGCTCCGGAACACTTAGGCTGGCCGGCATGTGTCCTTCTTCGTTCCCGTGTCTGTCCCTTCGGGGAAATGTCACGCGATGAATACCGGAGTCCTGTTAGCCCGCTACAGCCCGGTTCACCGGAGTCCTGCTAGCCCAGTGCTACAGCCTGGATTCACTCGCTGATGACCGACACGTTCGATGCTGGGTCATGGATGCCTGTCCCTGTAAGTCTGTGCCACTTTGGGTTTACGACTAGCCATGTCAGCCCGGGCTCCTTATCATATGGATGCTAGCGACACTGTCATATACGTGTGCCAAAAGGCGCAAACGGTCCCGGGCAAAGGTAAGGCGACACCCGTGGAATACCGTGCGTGAGGCCGCAAAGTGATACGAGGTGTTACATGCTAGATCGATGTGGCATTGAGTCGGGGTCCTGACAGATGCATATGCAAGGTTTGACAAAGAATGATTGAACCTGGCCTCAACTTGGAAATCCAAGAGTGCCACTGGAAAGGTGAGGTGATTTCGGTTGAAATCGATATAAAGATCACCGGAATCGGATGCACGGTTTGGAAATGGCAAGCGAAACAAATATGGCACCGGTCTGCGATAATCAGCAAGTAGCCATCTAAATGCATCAAGATAAATATGCTACAACACTCAAACATGACAAAAAAAATACATGTCAGAGATCCACTCATGATGCTTGACAAAAGATGAACACTGAGCTACGGCTAATTCATCCATTAACAGGTTCAAACAAGCATGGCAAAAGTGCAATTGATAACAGGTTTCGGACTTAGTGAAATTAACACAAGTCTAGAATTTATCATGAGGAAGTACACTTGAGAGCATGAAAACTACATGCTACAGGCACTTAACATGGCAAATCAAGGCATGGAATGAAACTAATCAAAGCACTTAACAAAAGTCCCTTAGTGACCTTGAGCCAAAAGGGATCAGAAAATACAATTGCAAGCATGTGAACATGGCAAAAACATAAACAGATCTCAGACTTAGTGAAAAACTGGAGCATGCAAATCAGTTAACGAGTAGGCATGTTTATGAGCTCGATGCACTCACTACAGAGCATGGTATGACAACCTAAGCATACATCCATCAAGAAGACATGGCATAGGAGCTAGACATGGCAAGAACAACATCATATCATGCACGGATCAATAGCAACATCCTCGGCAAAGTCGCTAACAAGTCAACAATCTGCCAGGATTCACGATATAGCAAAAGTAGAGCTCGATTGACTCAAGCTAGGATGCTCCATAAATGCAAACAAAGACAAGGATGGATATAGAACCACAATGTTAACAAATCATCTTTACTGATCATCCTCAAAAGAGACACGATCTCTAGGAAACAACATGAACATATGGCATAAAGACAAAATCAGGACAAGGACTTAGTGAAATTCTAAGTCCCTGAAATCAGCATTACCGATTACTCTACTTTGCAAGCTTGTGCTAGTCACCACACATATCACAAAAAACATGGTAAGCACCTCTGTAAAGATGGCATGGCATATAACAAAACTCATGCAGAGCTCAGGAGCATATCATGCACACATTAAACATGGCAAAAATGACAAATAACTATTTGATGAAACAAATCTGGCAAATTTATCACATAGCCCTCTTCCAACAGCATTTCGGGCATCAAGATGAGCTCAAATGAAAATGATGCGATGAGATGAAATGATGTACTCATTGAGACGAACATTTCGATATGCTACACACACAAATCGGAGCTACGGATGTGGAGTTATAGCATGCCAAAGTTTGCAAAAAAATATCTGGGAGAGGGAGAAGAAGTCAACCGCTAGGATTTTTTGGATCTGAGATCTACTGTAGCGGGTACTGTAGCTGTTCACGCGAACCGAGGATGAACATCGCCGGAGCTTGAGGTCACCATCAATGGAGATCCGGCGGGGAGGAGGTGGCCCGCCGGCGAGGTGGCCGCGGCAGGGGACGGCTGAGTGGCGTCGGGGCGGCGCGACACTTCGGGTGGCGTGGACGTGCGGGGAGCGGCCGGGGCGGAGGCGGCCAACGATGAGGCGCGCCGCGGCGGAGGCGGTTGGTGGCGCGGTCGGCCGGATATGGCGCCGCAGCGGCGCAACGAAGAGGGCGGCAACGCGGGAGGAAGAAGGAGACCCGGGCGGCGACGGAGGAGCCCCGGGCCGCGGGGGCTCGCAGCGGGCCGAGCGGGCCGGCGTGGCTGCGGGTGGCGGCGCGCCACGTGGCAGCCCCCGGTTGGCTGCGGTCGGTGGCGGAGATGTGTCCATTAGGCGGCGGACATGTCCGACGGCGGCGGGAGCAAACTTTTAGGGTTAGGGGTCTTTTGACCCGAAATTTCGGGGGGGAGGTCTAGTTTTATAGGTAGGAGGAGCTAGGAGGCTCCAAATTGAGCACGGTTTTCGGGCACGCGATCGTGATCGAACGCTCTAGATGATGGAGAGGGTTTAGGTGGGTTTTGGGCCAAATTGGAAGGGTGTTGGGCTACAACACTCATGAGGCCTTTTCGGTCCCTCGGTTAACCGTTGAAGTATCAAACGAAGTCCAAATGGTACGAAACTTGACAGGCGGTCTACCGGTAGTAAACCAAGGCCGCATGGCAAGTCTCGATCTAATCCGGAAATGTTCAACCCCCACACCCGAAAAGAGGTACAAAGGACCACTGGAGGAGATAGGAGCGCCGGAATGCAAAACGGACAACAGGGAAAATGCTCGGATGCATGAGACGAACGCGTATGCAAATGCAATGCACATGATGACATGATATGAGATGCATGACAAAGGCACAAACACACGGAGACAAAAACCCGACACCGAGGAAAATAAAATAACTTAGGCCGGAAACGGCAAGAGTTGGGATACAGATAAGGTAAATTACATCCGGGGTGTTACAACACTCCACCACTACGAAAGGATCTCGTCCCGAGATCTAGGACTGGAAAAATGCCGGGTACTCAGAACGGAGGTGATCCTTGCGTTCCCAGGTGGCTTCATGGTCGGAATGGTGTGACCACTTGACTTTGAGGATTTTGATTGACTTATTGTGAGTATTGCGCTCAGTTTCTTCAAGAATAGCAACTGGGTACTCACAATAAGAAAGGTCTTCTTGGAGATCAATGTCTTCGAAGTTGACGGTGCGGTCAGGGGTCTTGAAGCACTTGCGGAGCTGAGAGACATGGAACACGTCATGCACATTTGCAAAGTTGGAGGGAAGCTCAAGTTGGTAGGCGAGATCGCCTCTCTTGCTGATGATCTTGAAAGGACCCACGTATCTAGGGGCAAGCTTCCCTTTGATACCGAAGCGACGAGTACCTTTCATTGGAGAGACGCGGAGGTAAACATGGTCTCCGATCACGAAAGCCAAATCACGATGCTTACTATCATAGTAGCTCTTCTGGAACGATTGCGCTGCTTTGAGGATGTCACGAATGACTTTGCACATTTCCTCTGCCTTTGTGATCAAGTCATTTCCACGAAGTTGACGTTCACCGGTCTCTGACCAGTTAAGAGGAGTACGACACTTCCTGCCATAGAGAATTTCAAATGGGGCCTTGCCTGAACTTTCTTGAAAACTGTTGTTGTAGGAGAACTCGACATATGGAAGACAATCTTCCCACTTCATACCGAAAGAGATAACGCAAGCCCTGAGCATATCTTTGAGAATCTGATCGACACACTCGACTTGACCGCTAGTTTGAGGATGAAAAGCTGTGCTGAAACGGATGTTAGTGCCCATGGCCTTCTGAAAAGAATCCCAAAACTTGGAGGTAAAGATGCTGCCACGGTCTGAAGAGATCAACTACGAAATGCTGTGCAGAGAGACAATCCGAGAGGTATACAGCTCCGCCAATTGAGCTGCAGTGATAGACTCTTTGATAGGCAGAAAGTGAGCCACTTTAGTGAGTTTGTCGATGACAACGAATATAGCATCATTGCCACGCTTGGACTTTGGAAATCCCGTCACGAAGTCCATCTCAATGTGGTCAAACTTCCATTCTGGAATGGCAAGAGGTTGGAGGAGACCAGCTGGTCGTTGGTGTTCTGCCTTCACTCTTCTGCAGACATCACATTCATTCACGAACTGAGAAATCTCGCGCTTCATTCGAGTCCACCAATACGCCTGCTTGAGGTCCTGGTACATCTTCGTGCTTCCAGGGTGGATAGAGAGGAGTGAATTGTGAGCGTCGTTCATAATGACTTTACGAAGGTCACCTTTAGGCAGAACAATGCGATCCTCGAAGAAGAGAGTATCTTTGTCATCAAGACGATAGCACTTGTACTTGGGTTGACTATTGGCAATCCCAATCTTCACCTTCTTCACCATAGCATCAAGAAGTTGAGCCTCGCGAATTTGATCTTCCAAAGTAGGAGAGACTTGAAGGTTGGCGAGGAAACCTTGAGGAACAACTTGCAGATTGAGTTTGCGAAAAGCTTCACAAAGCTTGGGTTGGTAAGGCTTCAGAATCAGACTGTTGCAGTAAGCCTTCCCGCTCAATGCATCAGCAATTACATTGGCCTTGCCTGGAGTATATTCGATACTCAGATTATACTCTTGAATCATTTCGACCCAACGAGTCCGCCTGAGGTTGAGATTCGGCTGAGTGAAGATGTACTTGAGACTCTTGTGGTCAGTGAAGATGTCCACTTTTCTTCCCAATAAGAGATGTCTCCAAGTCAAAAGAGCATGCACAACTGCCGCCAACTCGAGGTCATGAGTGGGGTTGTTCTTCTCGTTGGGCTTCAACTGGCGAGAGGTATAAGCCACAACTTTCTTCTCTTGCATCAACACTGCACCAAGACCTTGAAGAGAGGCATCACAGAAGACCTCGAACGGTTTGGATTCATCAGGAGGAGTCAGAACTGGAGCAATGACTAATTTCTCTTTCAGGGTGTTGAAAGCGATGTCACATTCAGGAGACCAAACGTACTTCACGTGCTTTTGGAGAAGGTTGTAAAGCGGTTTTGCGATCTTTGAGAAGTTCTCAACGAACCTTCGACAATAGCTTGCGAGACCAAGGAAGCTGCGGAGTTGCTTCACGTTCTGAGGTGGTTCCCAATTCACAATTGCAGACACCTTCTCAGGATTCACCGCTATGCCCTTGGCAGAGATGATATGCCCAAGATAGAGAACCTCATCGAGCCAAAACTTGCACTTTGAGAACTTGGCGTAGAACCGATGTTCTCTGAGCTTATCGAGCACCAAATACAAGTGCTTGGCATGATCTTCCTTGTTCTTGGAAAAGACCAAAATGTCATCGAGGTAGACCAAGACAAGTCATTTGTGTAGGGATTGAAGATGAAGTTCATCATGCGAGAGAATGTCGGAGGAGCGTTGATGAGGCCAAAAGACATGACAGTGTATTCATATGAACCATAGCTTGTTCTAAACGCCGTCTTGGGGATATCTTGCTCACGAATTCGGATCTGGTGATACCCCATATGAAGATCAAGCTTGGAGAAAACTTGAGCACCTTTGAGTTGTTCAAACAGCTCGTTGATGTTGGGAAGTGGGTACTTGTGCTTTATAGTCTTCTTGTTCAATGGACGGTAGTCAACAGAAAGTCGGTCCGTTCCATCCTTCTTCTTCACAAAAAGAACTCCACAACCCCACAGAGAAGAACTAGGTCGGATGAGACCCATTCGCTCTTGAATATCGAGTTGCTTCTTCAGCTCCTTCAACTCTTAAGGTCCAAGCTTGTAAGGACGTTTGCAAACAGGTTCCGTACCAGGCTCAAGATCGATAACGAATTCAATTGGCCGGTGCGGAGGCATTCCCGGAAGCTCTTCTGGAAAGACATCTTGATATTCGCGAACGACTGGAATTTGAGAGATGGCATCCAGCTCACCCTTCTCATTGAGAGAAAACAGATGGATTGTATTATCCCGAGCGGCAAAGACAATTACTTCCTCAGACGAATGAGTCAATTGGATCTGCCTGGCTGCACAATCAAGCTAAGCCTTGTGCTTAGAAAGCCAGTCCATTCCAAGAATAAGATCAATATCAGAGTTCCCAAGAACCATTGGAGAAGCCAGAAACTTGAAATCACCCATCATGATAGAAATATCCGGAATCTCGTAGTTTGCGAGCAAACATTTACCCGGTGAGACAACTGCTAACGATTTATGCAAAACTTGAGAAGACAACTCATGCTTAGATGCAAAAGGTCTCGAGATGAAACAATGCGATGCACCAGTGTCAAAAAGTACTTTTGCAGGAACATCGTTAATAGGAAGGTTACCCATGATGACATCTGACTGAGCTTGGCGTGTTTGGGGTTATGCTTGACCACAGCTGTACTTGCCGATCTCATAGGAGGAGGAGGAGGGAGACGCCTCTGATTGAAGCATTTGTTGGCATAGTGACCCTTCTATTGGCACTTGTTGCACGTGACCTCCGAGAGCGGATGGTGATACAGAGCACTTGATCTTGGAGCTTGAGACGAAGTCTTGTTCTGAAAGCCAGGGTTGGGTGGGTGGGAAGATCCACTGCCACCTTTGCTCTTCTACTGATAAGGCTGGCGGAACGGAGGAGGAGGAAGCCAATACTTCTGCTGCTTAGCCACTTGAGTTGAGGAAGAAGGAGTGGCATCTCTGACTTGCTTCTTGGAAGCATCACACTTCAGTTGAGCAGTCTCTTGCTTCATTGCCATGTTGTAAAACTCATCGTACCTCTTGGGCTCAAAGAGGACGAGAGCTAGCTGGATTTCTTCTTTGAGACCACCCCTGAACTAGTATATCATGCTCTTCTCGTCAGGGACGTCTTGCTTAGCAAAACGGGCGAGCTTCTGAAACATCTTGGTGTACTTGTAAACAGACATAGAGCCTTGCTTCAGGTTGCAGAATTCCTCACGCTTGCTTTCAACCACACTCTAAGGAATATGATGAGCTTTGAAGTCTTGACGGAATTCATTCCAGGTAATCACACGACCTCCTATGGAATATTTGTACTGCTGAAACCATTCCGCAGCTTGGTCTTTGAGTTGGAAGGAAGCGAACTTGACAAAGTCCTTAGGCCTGACGTTACTGCACTCAAAATGCTTGCATATGTCCATGAGCCAATCATCAGCGTCTGTTGCCTCAACACAATTACTGAAGGTCTTTGGCTGGTTAGCAAGGAACTGGTTGAGTGTAGCAAACTGATTCTAATTGTTGCCTTGGCCCTGGTTCCCTTGGTTGCGCTCTTGAAGAATTTTCATGATCAGCTGCATGTGGTAGCGGCCATCATAGCTTGCCATGCCTCCGGAGGTGGAGGTTGTGGTGGCGGATCAGGATTCAGAGTCATGCGCGTTGAAGGAGCCATCCTGAAGAGGTTGACATCCATTAGCACATTGACAGAACAAATATTGAAGCTGAATCAATGGGTTGAAATTGCAACATATAGTCTTCACATCCGAACAAAATGAACGAATGCATTCCAATTGAAATGGTCACATATCCATAAATAGAGAAGCCACTAAAATTGAGGTAGAAGAAAAAAACAACAAGGTACGGACAAGAACAAATACTTGGTGAGGATTACCCAATCCCAAACCAAATATCCGCAGAACAAGAACTAGAGCTACAAGAATTCCCACCTATGAAACTCCCGAACCTTTCCGATTATGCAATTAGGTGTTGGAGATACAGGGGAAGCATAATATCTCACCCAAACCTAGCAAATCCTACATCCAGCTATATCCATCCTTCAACACATAACCGAGAAACCTTCGGAAATCATCTACCTCAACCTTCGAAAAGCATCCGTTATACAAGTTATGGCAATACTCCCGAACTCCCGCCCCAGTACTGGGTGGCGTTGAGGTTATCTCACCAACAACTGCATAAAAGAGATTTTCGATGTCGGCGAAACTCAGGTATTCCAGAATCTCAACGATAAAATTGTGATGACAACACCTCAAAGCTCAACTCCCCGGGACACTGCCACAACCCCTAAATGACAGGAGGCACCAAGAACAATGTTCTCGTCACAAATCGATCGGAACGATTCCAAGATACCCGCGTGATCCTAATTTTTTTTAGTGAAATTTGAGAAGAGAAGAGTCAAAACTCTACGTCAGGATACCTCACCAGAGCGATGAAGGGACTGGGGAGTAAAAAGAATTCCTAAACTCTCCGATATATATAATCCTAAATGACTCAAAACATTTTTCTAGACTCAACAACACCAACGATTCGATCAAGAAGGGGGCTCCTAAGGTCGGGGAAGGCTCTGATTACCAACTTGTAACGCCCTCGATGCGGCTATATCTCCTACGTGTCGAAGCACGACTTAGAGGCATAACCGCATTGAAAGCAATGTCGCAAGTAAGGTAATCTTCACAACAACCCATGTCATATATAAAAGGGGAAAGGATACATAGTTGGCTTACTGTAACGCCCTCGATGCGGCTATATCTCCCACATGTCGAAGCACGACTTAGAGGCATAACCGCATTGAAAGCAATGTCGCAAGTGAGGTAATCTTCGCAAACAACCCATGTAATACAATAAGGGAAAAGATACATAGTTGGCTTACAATCGCCACTTCACACAAATACATGAATAAAGCATTACATCAACCAAATACAATCAAGGTCCGACTATGGAACCAAAATAAAAGAAGACTACCCCAAATGCTACACAGATCCCCGATCGACCCCAACTGGGCTCCACTACTGATCAACTAGAACGAAACAACACAAAGGACAAGGTCTTCATTGAGCTCCTCCTTGAGATTGGTTGTGTCACCTGCTCGGTGACATCAGCACCTGCAAACTGGTTTTGGAAGTATCTATGAGTCACGGAGACTCAACAATCTCACACCCTCGCGATCAAGACTATTTAACCTTATAGGTAAGGCAAGGTACTGAGTGGAGCTGCAGCAAGTGACTAGCATATATGGTGGCTATCATGTTCGCAAAAGAGAGCGAGAAGAGAAGGCAAAGCACGAATGAAGAACTATGATCAAGAAGTGATCCTAGAACAACCTACATCAAACATTACTCCAACATCGTGTTCACTTCCCGGACTCCGCCGATAAGAGACCATCATGGTTACACACGCGGTTGGTGCATTTTAATTAAGGTCAACTTCAGGTTTTCTACAACCGGACATTAACAAATTCCCATCTGCCCATAACCGCAGGCACGGCTTTCGAAAGTTCAATACCCTGCATGGGTGTCCCAACTTACCCATCACAAGCTCTCACGGTCAACGAAGGATATTCCTTCTAGCGGGAAGACCCGATCAGACTCGGAATCCCGGTTGACATTTCAACAATGGTAAAACAAGACCAGCAAATCCACTCGAATGTGCCGACAAATCCCGATAGGAGCTGCACATATCTCTTTCTCAGGGCACACCGGATTGTCCAAGGTTCCGGTAGGCTAGCCCAGAGTTGCCCCTGGTGGCCACCGGCAGCTGACAGGTTGGACCAACACTCAGAGGAGCACTGGCCCGGGGGTTTAATAAAGATAACCCTTGGGCAGGCCTACCCAAGGGAAAGAAAAGGCTAGGTGGCAAATGGTAAAACCAATGTTGGGCCTTGCTGGAGGAGTTTTATTCAAGGCGAACTGTCAAGGGGTTCCCATTATAACCCAACCGCGTAAGGAACGCAAAATCCGGGAACATAACACCGATATGACGGAAACTAGGGCGGCAAGAGTGGAACAAAACACCAGGCATAAGGCCGAGCCTTCCACCCTTTACCAAGTATATAGATGCATTAATTAAATAAGAGATATTGTGATATCCCAACAAATAAACATGTTCCAACAAGGAACAACATCTCCATGTTCCAACAAGGAACAAACTTCAATCTTCACCTGCAACTAACAACGCTATAAGAGGGGCTGAGCAAAGCGGTAACATAGCCAAACAATGGTTTCCTAGGACAAGGTGGGTTAGAGGCTTGGTTAAATAATATGGGAGGCATGATAAGCAAGTGGTAGGTATCGCAGCATAGGCATAGCAAAAGAGAGAGCAACTAGCAAGCAAAGATAGACGTGATTTCGAGGGCATGGTCATCTTGCCTGAAATCCCGCAAGGAAGAAGAACGAGTCCATGAAGAAGACAAACAGACGTAGTCGAACGGGTCCTCACAACGCGAAGTTATCGGAACCAACCCGAAGAAGCAACACCGGAAAGAAGCACACATCATAGTAAATAACCACCACAAAATCATGGCATGATGCACAACAAGTATGATGCATGTCCGATTTAATGAGGCATGGCATGGCAAAGTGCACAAGCAATTCTACAAATTAAGTGGAGATCAATGTGCAACGAGGTGCATATTGACGAAACACCACATTCATTAATTTAGTTCTCTCTCGGTTATGTACCCAACAATATTAAATGTTATTAAACATGGCAAGGGGTGAAGCATATGAAAACTACCTATCTAGGCAAATTTAAATGAGGCCGGAAATAACAAATAACAAATCCGAAAAATCCTCATGTGCATGTGTTTGATTTGGTACTGTTCTGCCCTAAACCATATTTTAGAGTTGTTAAACATGCAAAGCAAGTACACCATGTTAAACTAGACATTTATCCACCCCATTTACATATAAAGTTTATTAAATTCCGAGTTACGGCTAAATAGTTATGAATTAAATCATTTTTAACATGACATAGGGGCAAATTTAACCAAACAACATTTTAAACATTTTAAACATAGATGAAAGTGACATATTATTAAACTAGACAAAATTCTAAGCAACTTTCATATTAAGTTTGTTTTAAACCGATGCACAATTATTAAGTTATTATATGCATGATCTACAAGGGATTTTCTGTAAAACATCAGTTTTCTGGAAATTAGCTAAATTCGCAGAGCCTCAAAAAAAATACTGGGCCGGATCTGCTGGCCCAAGAACAGGAAAAAAGGGGTGGGGCGCCAGGGGTGTGCTCACATTGGGCCTAGGCCCAACTGCAGGAGGAGGCCGGGCAGCTGGGCCTCGTGCAGCGGTCAACGGGAGAAGGAGGACTTGTCGCTGTCCTCGCTTTGGGGCGGCTGGGCGCTGACTTGCTGCTCCTATCGCAGCGAGACGAAGCAGGGGCGCGACGCTTGGTGAATGTAGCTTCTACTCCGGCGACGAGGCAATGCAGGGGACGGAGGGAGGCGCGGATCGGCGCGAATCCGGGCGGTGGAGGTACAGGAAAGGTGAGGTCGATCTGATCCGGAGCTGCGGTCAACAAAGAGCACGGGATCGAGGGGATCCTGTCCTCGAGCTGATGTAGGCGCGGAGGACGAGGATGGCCGGTGCAAAACTCCTCGGGGCTCCCTGTTGCACGACAAAGAGAGCAGGTGAGAGAGGGAGGAGAGAAGGACGAGGAAGGAAGAGGCAGTGGCGCAGGGTCCTGCTGCAGGTGGTCGCCGGCGATGTAGATGGAGGGCGACGGGGTTCAGTGGACACACGCATGAGAGTTGTTGTTGCTGTCGCCTGTGGCAGCAAAGCTCCGGCGCGGCAGAGGCCATGGGCGCTGGAGTTGCACTCCCGCTCGAGGGGCGACGAGGAGGCCTCTGGTCGCCGATGACGCCTGTGGCGGTGGATGGCTTGACGAGCAGCAAAGAGCTCAGGCGTTGGTGCATGAGCATAGGAACTCGGTGGGATGTGGGCACGAGGAGAAGGAGTCTGCGGCATGAGGCTTGGGGATGAGGAGGACCTCGACGCAGAGGCACACGAAGCTTGGTCGGCCGACGAGGAAGGAGGCCGTGGAGGAGCTACGGTGGCCGGCCGGTGCTCGGGCTGCAGGAGGTGGACGAGGGAATCAGGGAAGGCGCTGGTTGGTGGGAGAGATCGAGAGGATTTGGATCGGGGACACACACACTGATTGGATGGGGATGGATCCCGAGGTGGGAGATGCGGCGGCGGCGACGAGTGGATGGGACAATGTCCCTCGATTTTAGGGTTTGCCCTGTATTTATATTAAGTTGGTTTTTGGTTAGGGGTATTCGGTCCGTCCGATCATAATCGGGCGGTCGAGGAAAAGATAGGCTAGGGAGTCCAAATAAGAAAACGATAATATTTTGGAGATGTTTGGGGATGTTCTGAGTCCAACGGTGACAACTGCCCAGGTCGGGTTCGGGACCGCTTTCGGACGCGCACGTGAGGGGGTCGATGCACTGTGCAAAGAGCGGTTTCAGGGCCTGGCAGTTGATGGCGGACTGTGCGGAAGACTTTGGGCTGAGAGAAAAGAAGAGAGAGACCCGGCGACTGTTTCCGGAGACCGAAAACATCCGACGTAAGACCGGCTATACTGTCGCTATAGTTTAACGGTTGGGCTATCAAACGAACTCCGAATGCGATGAAACTTGACAAGCGGTCTATCTACACTATAATAAGACCGCACACCAACTTTCAACCCATTCCGAGAACATTTTCCGGCCACTTATAAAATACTATTTCGGACATGCCGCGGGCGCGTGCAAGTGTGTCTGGGCTCAGAACGGACAGCGGAAAGAACTGGGGGAAACCCGGACGGATGCAGGTTTTGAAAACATGCTAATGCAATGCACATGATGACATGACAAGATGCAACACGCAAGCGAATGACATGGCAACAACGGCGAATGACTGGAAGACACCTGGCGCATCGGTCTTGGGGCGTCACAACACTCCACCACTACGAGAGGATCTCGTCCCGAGATCTTGGATGGCACCGGAGGGAAAAGGAAGAGGAAGAGAAGAGGTAAAACAAATTGCTTCTTTGACAATTGAGTGAAACCAAAGAACCTTGCGAGGTTGAACAAATTTGAGAAAAGAATACAACGAAGGTGAACAAAGTTGAAACCTCCGTTAGACAAGTGGAACACGGAACCTTACTAGACCCTTGTAGGTTGAAAGACATAAGAAAAGTGTTACAATGGACAATAGGTACATGCAAGCACTCCGATTGAAACGAGATGTACAAGAAACGATAATGATCAATTACGACAACACTCCGGTTGGACATGGAAGGTAAGGAATATAAACTTTGCCAAACAAAAGCACTTGGATGAGACTCCGGTTAGAAGAGGAATGATAAAAATGACACTCCGGTTAAACCAAGATAGAGAAGGAAAAAGAATGATATAATTTGGGCAGCATTCCGACTGAAAAGAAAAGGAATTGAATAAGAACTTGACAAGATGAGAATACGCTTGATGAAATCAACAACACACTGTCTTCGGAACTATTGAAAGAATGGCACTAGGGGTAAGAAAGATTTCAGACAGCACTCCGGTTGAGAAGGGAGTAAAAATTTGATAAGATGAGAGAGCTCGAAACAAAACACGACACTCCGGTTGGATGTATAAGCAAAAGAAAGAACATGAACTTCACAATACGAGATGATGAGTGAAGAGAGCATCATCACAATGCCTCCGGAACAAAAGAATAGAAGTTGGATTGTTGGAAAGGGAAGAGTTGAGAAGAAAATGACATCTTCTACCACAATAGAATTTGAGAAGCATCCTTGGAAAGAAGTATGGAACGGAGTTGTTGGAAAATCAACAACGAAAGGAGTACACTTGTAATGGTCTTATAGAAGACATATCAGCATTATGAGGTGACAACTTTCCACTTACGGAAAAGATTTGATTGGTAAGAACAAGGAGACGAGAAACTTATTTCACCGGGAGGATAAATGAAGAACTTGGGTGTTTATAAGCACCATAAATAGCAACAATCCTTAGGGAAGGCTTTAGGTGAAGTATAACCCAAGATAACTCCAACAAAACGGTTGATGGGTTGAGAAGAGCTCATGCTTGAAAAGATTGATGGGTTTAACTATCTCATTCTTAACAACATGTGAATCATGAAACATGAACTCAAATTATCAAGAATGATATAATACCATCTCTAATGATACAGAAGAAAGAATTGCACTCCGGATTGCAAGATGAAGAATGATTGAGCTCCTTAAAAGAATCTCGATGAAAACTTGGAGAAGGAATTAAATGCTTGATGGGCCATCATGTAGAGCCTCCATGAATAATTCCGGTAACAAAAGGATAACGAAAAGAAAGAGAAGTTGAAAACACGAGGTGAAACCTTGTACCGATTTAAATGAATCTCCGTGGTCATATAATTGAAAGAGGTTGGAACTTCAGGAAAAAGAGAAGATGAAACAAATGAAACTGAGAATTTGAAGAGCCTTCGGAATAAATAATTAAGCATTTGGGTGAATCAAGAATAAGAATTATGTTATGCTCATCCTTCACCAATTTAAATTGATGACAAGCAGCGGATTTGGCATACTACTTATTCTTGTAGAAAGGATTAAGATAGATATAGCACAAACTTGAGAAAAGACTTCAACGAACCACCGTTAGCATTTGGAAAGTACGAATGAATTGATATGATAACCAAGGAAGAGAACTCTTGAATGAACCACCATTAGAATTGGGAATGAACGAAGTAAAGGGATGAGTCACCGGGTAAGAATTGTGAAATGAACGAAGATACTTGAGACAAACTAGATACATGAGAACGAAGGGATCACGAACTGATTAGAGATCACTTGAACGATGCACCGGTAAGATTGGAGAATGATAACTGACAGCTGAGAATGAATAACCCTGAATTGATGGACTCTGGATGAATCAAATTGAAAAGAATCTTGAATTGCTCCGGATAGGTGAAAAGAATTGTCACAATCAAAACCAATTATGAGAGGATGGCGTAAAGCTAGCACCATGAATCTTCGAGAGAACGGACCAAGATTTAGAGGAAACACTCTTCTTCAGTCTTCAAATGCAGAGAAAGATAACGAGAAGCCACCACTGAGAATTGTTGAGGCACTCCGGAATGAAGAATGGAAAAGTTGAACCAATGGTGAAAAGAATTTGAGAAGCTCCGGGAAAATTAGAAGAGTCAGGTAAGATCCTGGGAAAGACCTGTGGGTTAGGGCCCACTCAAAAGAAACACCGTATAACGATTTAAAAGAGGGAATGCACCGGTTGAATTAAATGGCTAGAATGAGTTAACATCCTCGAAAGAGTTTGAACGAAGGCATAGTGGAAACACGAATCTTCGAGATATCGTGAGCACTCCGAAACAATAGAATAGCAAGAGGTGAACGATTAAGAATTGCACCAGCATGAGAAAGCATTGAAATGAGGAAAAGGATATGACCAACAAAGCTTGAATTGGATCCACTGGAGAAGAAAAAGGATGAAAAAAATGATGAACTTGAAGCTCCGTTAGAATCTTCATGAGAATCACCAGATAAGAACATTGACGGAAAAGGAATGGAGAGACTTCACGGGAATATAAAGGATACTTGATTAAAACATCGGATTCCTTGAAGAAAAAAGGGTGGGTGGGCGGGAAAAACAAAGGCAACTTGGAGACGGATGAAACAAACACTGTTGAGAAGAAACTGATACTTGATCTAGCGGATGTTGAAATGATCGGATCCACTTGAAGAGAAACACACCGGTTGAAAAGGATTGACATGACAGACTCGATGATCGAGAAGAGTCGAAACTCTACGTCAGGATGCCTCACCAGAGCGACGAAGGGACTGAGGAGTAAAAAGAATTCCTAACTCTCCGATATATATAATCCTAAATGACTCAAAACATTTCTAGACTCAATAACGCCAGCGATTCGATCAAGCAGGGGGCTCCTAAGGTCGGGGAAGGCTCTGATTACCAACTTGTAATGCCCTTGATGCGGCTATATCTCCCACGTGTCGAAGCACGACTTAGAGGCATAACCGCATTGAAAGCAATGTCGCAAGTGAGGTAATCTTCGCAAACAACCCATGTAATACAATAAGGGAAAAGATACATAGTTGGCTTACAATCGCCACTTCACACAAATACATGAATAAAGCATTACATCAACCAAATACAATCAAGGTCCGACTACGGAACCAAAATAAAAGAAGACTACCCCAAATCCTACACAGATCCCCGATCGACCCCAACTGGGCTCCACTACTGATCAACTAGAACGAAACAACACAAAGGACAAGGTCTTCATTGAGCTCCTCCTTGAGCTTGGTTGCGTCACCTGCTCGGTAACATCAGCACCTGCAAACTGGTTTTGGAAGTATCTATGAGTCACGGAGACTTAGCAATCTCACACCCTCGCGATCAAGACTATTTAAGCTTATAGGTAAGGCAAGGTAATGAGTGGAGCTGCAGCAAGCGACTAGCATATATGGTGGCTATCATGTTCGCAAAAGAGAAGGCAAAGCACGAACGAAGAACTATGATCAAGAAGTGATCCTAGAACAACCTACGTCAAACATTACTCCAACAACGTGTTCACTTCCCGGAATCCGCCGAGAAGAGACCATCACAGTTACACACGCAGTTGGTGCATTTTAATTAAGGTCAACTTCAGGTTTTCTACAACCGGACATTAACAAATTCCCATCTGCCCATAACCGCGGGCATGGCTTTCGAAAGTTCAATAGCCTGTAGGGGTGTCCCAACTTAGCCCATCACAAGCTCTCACGGTCAATGAAGGATATTCCTTCTAGCGGGAAGACCCGATCAGACTCGGAATCCCGGTTACAAGACATTTCGACAATGGTAAAACAAGACCAGCAAAGCCACCCGAATGTGCCGACAAATCCCGATAGGAGCTGCACATATCTCTTTCTCAGGGCACACCGGATTGTCCAAGGTTCCGGTAGGCCAGCCCAGAGTTGCCCCTGGTGGCCACTGGCAGCTGACAGGTTGGACCAACACTCAGAGGAGCACTGGCCCGGGGGTTTAATAAAGATGACCCTTGGGCAGGCCTACCCAAGGGAAAGAAAAGGCTAGGTGGCAAATGGTAAAACCAATGTTGGGCCTTGCTGGAGGAGTTTTATTCAAGGTGAACTGTCAAGGGGTTCCCATTATAACCCAACCGCGTAAGGAACGCAAAATCCGGGAACATAACACCGATATGACGGAAACTAGGGTGGAAAGAGTGGAACAAAACACAAGGCCTAAGGCCGAGCCTTCCACCCTTTACCAAGTATATAGATGCATTAATTAAATAAGAGATATTGTGATATCCCAACAAATAAACATGTTCCAACAAGGAACAACATCTCCATGTTCCAACAAGGAACAAACTTCAATCTTCACCTGCAACTAACAACGCTATAAGAGGGGCTGAGCAAAGCGGTAACATAGCCAAACAACGGTTTGCTAGGACAAGGTGGGTTAGAGGCTTGGTTCAACAATATGGGAGGCATGATAAGCAAGTGGTAGGTATCGCAGCATAGGCATAGCAAAAGAGCGATCAACTAGCAAGAAAAGATAGAAGTGATTTCGAGGGTATGGTCATCTTGCCTGAAATCCTGCAAGGAAGAAGAACGAGTCCATGAAGAAGACAAACGGATGTAGTCGAACGGGTCCTCACAACGCGACGTTATCGGAACCAACCCGAAAAAGCAACACCGGAAAGAAGCACACATCATAGTAAATAACCACCACAAAATCATGGCATGATGCACAACAAGTATGATGCATGTCCGGTTTAATGAGGCATGGCATGGCAAAGTGCACAAGCAATTCTACAAATTAAGTGGAGATCAATATGCAACGAGTTGCATATTGGCGAAACACCACATTCATTAATTTAGTTCTCTCTCGGTTATGTACCCAACAATATTAAATGTTATTAAACATGGCAAGGGGTGAAGCATATGAAAACTACCTATCTAGGCAAATTTAAATGAGGCCGGAAATAACAAATAACAAATCCGGAAAATCCTCATGTGCATGTGTTTGATTTGGTACTGTTCTGCCCTAAACCATATTTTAGAGTTGTTAAACATGCAAAGCAAGTACACCATGTTAAACTAGACATTTATCCACCCCATTTACATATAAAGTTTATTAAATTCCGAGTTACGGTTAAATAGTTATGAATTAAATCATTTTTAACATGACATCGGGGAAAATTTAATCAAACATCATTTTAAACATTTTAAACATAGATGAAAGTGACATATTATTAAACTAGACAAAATTATAAGCAACTTTCATATTATGTTTGTTTTAAACCGATGCACGATTATTAAGTTATTATATGCATGATCTACAAGGGGTTTTCTGTAAAACATCAGTTTTCTGGAAATTAGCTAAATTCGCAGAGCCTCAAAAAAAATACTGGGCCGGATCTGCTGGCCCAACAACAGGAAAAAAAGGGGTGGGGCGCCAAGGGTGTGCTCACATTGGGCCTAGGCCCAACTGCAGGAGGAGGCCGGGCAGCTGGGCCTCGTGCAGCGGTCAACTGGAGAAGGAGGACTTGTCGCTGTCCTTGCTTTGGGGCGGCTGGGCGCTGACTTGCTGCTCCTATCGCAGCGAGACGAAGCAGGGGCGCGGCGCTTGGCGAACGGAGCTTCTACTCCGGCGACGAGGCGATGCAGGGGACGGAGGGAGGCGCGGATCGACGCGAATCCAGGCGGTGGAGGTACAGGAAAGGTGAGGTCGATCTGATCCAGAGTTGCGGTCAACGAAGAGCACGGGAACGAGGGGATCCTGCCCTCGAGCTGATGTAGGCGCGGAGGACGAGGATGGCCGGCGCAAAACTCCTCGGGGCTCCCTGTTGCACAACAGAGAGAGCAGGTGAGAGAGGGAGGAGAGAAGGACGAGGAAGGAAGAGGCAGGGGCGCAGGGTCCTACTGCAGGTGGTCGCCGACGATGTAGATGGAGGGCGATGGGGTTCAGTGGACGCGCGCACGGGAGTTGTTGTTGCTGTCGCCTATGGCAGCAAAGCTCCGGCGAGGCAGAGGCCATGGGCGCTGGAGTTGCACTCCCGCTCGAGGGGCGACGAGGAGGCCTCTGGTCGCCGATGACGCCTGCGGCGGTGGATGGCTTGACAAGCAGCAAAGAGCTCGGGCGTTGGTGCATGAGCAGAGGAACTCGGTGGGATGCGGGCACGAGGAGAAGGAGGCTGCGGCACGAGGCTCGGGGATGAGGAGGACCTCGACGCAGAGGCGCATGAAGCTTGGTCGGCCGGCGTGGAAGGTGGTCGTGGAGGAGCTACGGTGGCCGGCCGGTGCTCGGGCTGCAGGAGGTGGCCGAGGGAATCAGGGAAGGCGCTGGTTGGTGGGAGAGATCGAGAGGATTTGGATCGGGGACGCACACACTGATTGGATGGGGATGGATCCCGAGGTGGGAGATGTGGCGGCGGTGACGAGTGGATGGGACAATGTCCCTCGATTTTAGGGTTTGCCCTGTATATATATTGAGTGGGTTTTTGGTTAGCGGTATTCGGTCCATCCGATCGTAATCGGGCGGTCGAGGAAAAGATAGGCTAGGGAGTCCAAATAAGAAAACGATGATATTTTGTAGATGGTTGGGGATGTTCTGAGTCCAACGGTGACAACTACCCAGGTCGGGTTCGGGACCGCTTTTGGAGACGCACGTGAGGGGGTCGATGCACTGCGCAAAGAGGGGTTTCAGGGCCTGGCGGTTGATGGCGGACTGTGCAGAAGACTTTGGGCTGAGAGAAAAGAAGAGAGAGAGACCCGGCGACTGTTTCCGGAGACCGAAAACATCCGACGTAAGACCGGCTATACTGTCGCTATAGTTTAACGGTTGGGCTATCAAATGAACTCCGAATGCGATGAAACTTGACAGGCGGTCTATCTACACTATAATAAGACCGCACGCCAACTTTCAACTCATTCTGAGAACATTTTCCGGCCACTTATAAAATACTATTTCGGACATGCCGCGGGCGTGTGCAAGTGTGTCTAGGCTCAGAACGGACAACGGAAAGAACTGGGGGAAACCCGGACGGATGCAGGTTTTGAAAACATGCTGATGCAATGCACATGATGACTTGACAAGATGCAACACGCAAGCGAATGACATGGCAACGACGGCGAATAACTGGAAGACATCTGGCGCATCGGTATTGGGGCGTCACACTTACACTCGCCACGTCACACAAATACATGAATAACATTACAATCATCCAATACACTCATGGTCCGACTACGGTACCAAAATAAAGATCAACCCCACATGCGACACGGTCCCCGATCGCCCCAACTGGGCACCACTACTGATCATCTGGGAAAGACACATAGTAACGGCGAGAGTCTTCATCGAACTCCCACTTGAGCTCAAGCGCATCGTCTGGAACGGTATCATCGGTCCCTGCATCTGGTTTGGAAGTAAACTGTGAGTCACGGGGACTCAGCAATCTCGCACCCTCGCGATCAAGACTATTTAAGCTTATAGGTAAGGCAAAGGTATGATGTGGAGCTGCAGCAAGCGACTAGCATATATGGTGGCTAACCTATTCGCAAAAGAGAGCGAGAAGAGAAGGCAAAAGCACGATCGAACAACTATGATCAAGAAATGATCCTATAACAACCTACGTCAAACATTACTCCAACACCGTGTTCATTCCCCGGACTCCACCGAGAAAAGACCATCACGGTTACACACGCGGTTGATTCATTTTAATTAAGTTAAGTTTCATGTTATCTACAACCGGACATTAACAAATTCCCATCTGCCCATAACCGCGGGCACGACTTTCGAAAGTTCAAATCCCTGCAGGGGAGTCCCAACTTAGCCCATCACAAGCTCTCACGGTCAACGAAGGATATTCCTTCTAGCGGGAAGACCCGATCAGACTCGGCATCCCGGTTACAAGACATCCTCGACAATGGTAAAACAAGTCCAGCAACACCGCCCGAATGTGCCGACAAATCCCGATAGGAGCTGCACATATCTCGTTCTCAGGGCACACTCAGATGAGCGCTCCATACAACTAAAACCAAACCTCGAGTTTCCCCGAGGGGGCGCTGCACAGGGCTCTAGTTTGGACCAACACTCAGGGGAGCACTAGCCCGGGGGGGTTAAATAAAGATGACCCTTGGGCTCCAAAAACCCAAGGAAAAAAGAGGCTAGGTGGCAAATGGTAAAACCAAGGTTGGGCATTGCTGGAGGAGTTTTATTCAAGGCGAACTGTTAAGGGGTTCCCATTATAACCCAACCGCGTAAGGAACACAAAATCCGGGAACATAACACCGATATGACGGAAACTAGGGCGGCAAGAGTGGAACAAAACACTAGGCAAAAGGCCGAGCCTTCCACCCTTTACCAAGTATATAGGTGCATTAATATAACAAGATAATATGGTGATATCCCAACAATAAACAATGTTCCAACAAGGAACGATCTCCAATCTTCACCTACAACTAGCAACACTATAAGAGGGGCTGAGCAAAGCGGTAACATAGCCAATCAACGGTTTGCTAGGACATAGTGGGTTAGAGGTTTGACATGGCAATTTGGGAGGCATGATAAGCAGGTGGTAGGCATCGTAGCATAGGCATAGCAAAAGAGCGAGCATCTAGCAAGCAAAGATAGAAGTGATTTCGAGGATATGATCATCTTGCCTGCAAAGTTGTCAGAGTTGACTGGATCCTCGTAAGCGAACTCAACGGGCTCCTCATTCGCGAACTCATCTCCCGGCTCTACCCAAACAAGATAGACAAGCAAAAGGAACACAATCAACCACGTGCAATGCTCAAACAACAAGATGCAAACATGGTATGCTATGCGGGATGCGATATGTGATGCATATGCAAGATTTGACAAAGAATGATTGAACCTGGCCTCAACATGGAAATCCAAGAGTTCCACTGGAAAGGTGAGGTGATTTCGGTTGAAATCAATATAAAGATCGCCGGAATCGGATGCACGGTTTGGAAATGGCAAGCGAAACAAATATGGCACCGGTCCGCGATAATCAGCAAGTAGTCATCTAAATGCATCAAGATAAATATGCTACAACACTCAAACATGACAAAAAAATACATGGCAGGGATCCACTCATGATGCTTGACCAAAGATGAACACTGAACTACGGCTAATTCATCCATTAACAGGTTCAAACAAGCATGGCAAAAGTGCAATTGATAACAGGTTTCAGACTTGGTGAAATTAACACGTCTGGAATTTATCATCAGGAAGCACACTTTAGAGCATGAAAACTACATGCTACAGGAACTTAACATGGAAAATAAAGGCATGGCATGAAACTACTCAAAGCACTTAACAAAAGTCCCTTAGTGACCTTGAGCCAAAAGGGATCAGAAAATACAATTGTAAGCATGTGAACATGGCAAAAACATAAACAGATCTCAGACTTAGTGAAAAACTGGAGCATGCAAATCAGTTAACGAGTAGGCATGTTTACAAGCTAGATGCACTCACTACAGAGCATGGCATGACAAACTAAGCATACATCCATCAAGAAGACATGGCATAGGAGCTAGACATGGCAAGAACAACATCATATCATGCACGGATCAATAGCAACATCCTCGACAAAATCGCTAACAAGTTAACAATCTGCCAGGATTCACGATATAGCAAAAGTAGAGCTCGATTGACTCAAGCTAGGATGATACATAAATGCAAACAAAGACAAAGATAGATAGAGAACCACAATGCTAACAAATCATCCTTACTAATCATCCTCAAAAGAGGCACGGATCACTAGGAAACAACATGAACATATGGCATAAAGACAAAATCAGGACATGGACTTAGTGAAATTCTAAGTCCCTGAAATCAGCATTACCGATTACGCTACTTTGAAAGCTTGTGCTAGTCACCACACATATCACAAAAAAACATGGTAAGCACCTCTGTAAAGATGGCATGGCATATAACAAAACTCATGCAGAGCTCAGGAGCATATCATGCACACATTAAACATGGCAAAAATGACAAATATCTATTTGATGAAACAGATCTGGCAAATTTATCACATAGCCCTCTTCCAACAGCATTTCGGGCGTCAAGATGAGCTCAAATGAAAATGATGTAATGAGATGAAATGATGTACTCGTTGAGACGAACATTTTGATATGCTACACACACACACACACACACAAATCGGAGCTACGGATGCGGAGTTATAGCATGCCAAAGTTTGCAAAAAATATCTGGGATAGGTAGAAGAAGTCAACCGCTAGGGTTTTTTGGATCTGAGATCTACTGTAGCGGGTACTGTAGCTGTTCACGCAAACCAAGGATGAACATTGCCGGAGCTTGAGGTCGCCGTCGATGGAGATCCGGCGGGGAGGAGGTGGCCCGCCGACGAGGTGGCCACGGCAGGGGATGGCGGAGTGGCGTCGGGGCGGCGCGAC
>NC_041384.1:310394097-310420301 GCF_002162155.2 Triticum dicoccoides
GTCGGCCGGATATTGCGCCGCAGCGGCGCAACGAAGAGGGCGGCGGCACGGGAGGAAGATGGAGACCCGGGCGGCGGCGGAGGAGCCCCGGCCGCGGGGGCTCGTAGCGGGCCGAGCGGGCTGGCGTGGCTGCGGGTGGCGGCGCGCCACATGGCGGCCCCCGGTTGGCTGCAGTCGGCAGCGGGCTAGGAGGCTCCAAATTGAGCACGGTTTTCGGGCGCGCGATCGTGACCGAACGCTCTAGATGATGGAGAGGGTTCAGGTGGGTTTTGGGCCAAATTGGAAGGGTGTTGGGCTGCAACACTCATGAGGCCTTTTCGGTCCCTCGGTTAACCGTTGGAGTATCAAACGAACTCCAAATGGTACGAAACTTGACAAGCGGTCTACCGGTAGTAAACCAAGGCCGCATGGCAAGTCTCGGTCCAATCCGGAAATGTTTAACCCCCACACCCGAAAAGAGGTAGAAAGGACCACCGGAGGAGATAGGACCGCCGGAATGCAAAACGGACAACGGGGAAAATGCTCGGATGCATGAGATGAACGCGTATGCAAATGAAATGCACATGATGACATGATATGAGATGCATGACAAAGGCACAAACACACGGAGACAAAAACCCGACACCGAGGAAAATAAAATAACTTAGGCCGGAAACAGCAAGAGTTGGGATACAGATAAGGTAAATTACATCCGGGGTGTTACAAGCCCGCACCCCCCTTGCGTGCGCGTCCGAAACTTCCCCGAACGCGACCCGCTCAGTCATCACCATTGGATTCGGATCATCTCCAAACATCACTAAAATATCTTTCATTTCTTATTTGGAGTTGCCTAGTCTATTTTTCTCAACCGCCCAATATTAGATTCCAATTTCCTTAAGGAAAGGCATGGAACACTTTCCTAGTAAGAAAATTAAATTACCTCATGAATCTATTATGAGAGCCACTTATGGATTGCATACCAAAGATGACAATACCTAGATCTATTCTTGTTTTTATGCCTAGCTAGGGGCGTTAAACGATAGCGCTTGTTGGGAGGAAACCCAATTTTATTTTTGTTCTTTGCTTTGTGCTCCTGTTTAGTAATAAATAATTTATTTAGCTTCTGTTATGATTGTGTTTTTATGTTTTAATTAGTGTTTGTGCCAAGTAAAGCCTTTAGGATCTTCTTGGGTGATTATTGTTTGATCTTGCTGATAAAAACAAAAAGTACGCGCTCGTGAAAAATAATTTTCATTTTCTACCAGAGAGAGATAAAATACCAATTCGAACTGCAATAGATCAATATACAAATTATTCTGGTCATCCTAATTTTTCAGAATTTTTGGAGTTACAGAAGTATTCGAAACCTGTAGATTGCTACAGACTGTTCTGTTTTTGACAGATTCCGTTTTTCATGTGTTGTTTGCTTATTTTGATGCATCTATGGCTAGTATCGAGGGGTATGAATGATACGTCTCCAATGTATCTATAATTTTTGATTGCTCCATGCTATATTATCTACTGTTTTGGACTATACTGGGCTTTATTTTCCACTTTTATATTATTTTTGGGACTAACCTATTAACCGGAGGCCCAGCCCATAATTGCTGTTTTTTGCCTATTTCAGTGTTTCGAAGAAACGGAATATCAAACGGAGTTCAAACGGAATAAAACCTTTGGGAACGTGATTTTCTCACCAAACGTGATCCAGGAGCCTTGGACCCTACTCCAAGGAACAAAAGAGGCGGTCACGAGGGTGGGGCGCACGCCCCCCTAGGACGCGTCCCGCTGCCTCGTGGGCCCCTCGGAGCTCCACCGACGTACTTCCTCCTCCTATATATACCTACGTACCCCCGAACGATCAGAAGAGGAGCCAAAAACCTAATTCCACCGCCGCAACTTTCTGTATCCACGAGATCCCATCTTGGGGCCTGTTCCGGAGCTCCGCCGGAAGAGGGCCATCATCACGGAGGGCTTCTACATCATCATAGCCTCTCCGATGAAGTGTGAGTAGTTTACCTCGGACCTTCGGGTCCATAGTTAGTAGCTAGATGGCTTCTTCTCTCTCTTTGGATCTCAATACAAAGTTCTCCCCCTCTCTTGTGGAGATCTATTCGATGTAATCTTCTTTTTGCGGTGTGTTTGTTGAGACCGATGAATTGTGGGTTTATGATCAAGTCTATCTATGAATAATATTTGAATCTTCTCTAAAATCTTTTATGTATGATTGGTTATCTTTGCAAGTCTCTTCGAATTATCCGTTTGGTTTGGCCAACTAGATTGGTAGTTCTTGCCATGGGAGAAGTGCTTAGCTTTGGGTTCGATCTTGCGGTGTCCTTTCCCAGTGACAGAAGGGGCAGCAAGGCACGTATTGCATCGTTGCCATCGAGGATAACAAGATGGGGTTTATTTCATATTGCATGAATTTATCTCTCTACATCATGTCATCTTGCTTAAAGCGTTACTCTGTTTTTAACCTAATACTCTAGATGCATGCTGGATAGCGGTCGATGAATGGAGTAGTAGTAGTAGATGTAGAATCATTTCGGTCTACTTGTCACAGACGTGATGCCTATATACATGATCATGCCTAGATATTCTCATAACTATGATCAATTCTGTCAATTGCTCAACAGTAATTTGTTCACCCACCGTAGAATACTTATGCTCTTGAGAGAAGCCACTAGTGAAACCTATGGCCCCCGGGTCTATTCTCATCATATTAATCTCCATCACTTTAATCTTGCTTTGCTTTTACTTTTACTTTGCATCTTTATACCAAAAATACCAAAAATATTATATCTATCAGATCTCACTCTCGACCATGAAGGGACTGAAAACCCCTAATTGCGTTGGTTGCGAGTAGCTATCGTTTTGTGCAGGTACGAGGGACTTGGGCGTGGCCTCCTATTGGATTGATACCTTGGTTCTCAAAAACTGAGGGAAATACTTATGCTACTTTGCTGCATCATCCCTTCCTCTTTGGGGAAAACCAACGCAAGCTCAAGAGGTAGCAAGAAGGATTTGTGGCGCCGTTGCCGGGGAGTCTACGCAAAAAGTCAACATACCAAGTACCCATCACAATCCCTATCTCTCGCATTACATTATTTGCCATTTGCCTCTCGTTTTCCTCTCCCCCCACTTCACCCTTGACGTTTTATTCGTCCTCTCCCTCTCTATTTGCCTCTTTTGCCCGTTTACTCTTGTTTTCCCATGTGTTAGATTGCTTGTTTGTCGCAATGGATCAACCGAGATTTGGCGATCTTCACCTTAAAAGGTTAGAGGAGATCGAAAACAACGTTAGGAAGTTTATGGTTTTGCAATTTGAGCATAATAATTTCTTTGGAAACGAGCTTAAGGAACAAATTTTTTTATGAGTTACATGAATAAAGAGCTTGATGATATGTCTAAAGAATTTGATGGTATAAGATCCCAAATTGCTCGTCTAGGAAAGATGACAGTTGAAATTTCGGATATGCAAGCCACCTTAGTCAATAAGATGGCCGCTAAACCGAATTCCTATGAAAATCAAGATGAAGATCTAAAAGTTATTGATGTGTCTCCTATTAAATCTTTGTTTTGCAATATGAATCTTGATGAAACTGAATATGATCTTCCTTTACCTAGAAGGCGTTCTAAAAATTCGGAGTATTTAGACCTTTATGATGAAATTGATAAAAGTGGGATTGAAAGAAATAAAAATCTAGATGTTGCTAAACCCACTATATTGGATTTCAAGGAATTTAATTATGAAAGTTGCTCTTTAATTGATTGTATTTCCTTGTTGCAATCCGTGCTAAATTCTCCACATGCTTATAGTCAAAATAAAGCCTTCGCTGAACATATTGTTGATGCCTTGATGCAATCTTATGAAGAAAAACTTGAGTTGAAAGTTTCTATCCCTAGAAAACTCTATGATGAGTGGGAACCAACTATTAGAATTAAAATTAAAGGTCATGAGTTTTATGCTTTGTGTGATTTGGGTTCTAGTGTCTCCACTATCCCCAAAACTTTGTGTGATTTACTAGATTTCTGCAATTTTGATGATTGCTCTCTAAACTTGCATCTTGCGGATTCTACTATTAAGAAACCTATGGGAAGGATTAATGATGTTCTTATTATTGCAAATAGAAATTATGTGCCTGTATATTTCATTGTTCTTGATATAGATTGTAATCCTTCTTGCCCTATTATTCTTGGTAGACCTTTCCTTAGAACGGTTGGTGCGATTATTGATATGAAGGAAGGGAATATTAGATTTCAATTTCCATTAAAAAGGTCATGGAAAACTTTCCAAGAAAGAAAATAAAATTTCCATATTAAACTATCATGAGAGCCACTTATGGATTGCCTACCAAAGATGGCAATACCTAGATCTATTCTTACTTGTTATGCCTAGCTTGGGGCGTTAAACGATAGCGCTTGTTGGGAGGCAACCCAATTTTATTTTTATCCCTTGATTTTTGCTCCTGTTTAGTAATAAATAAATTATATAGCCTCTGTTTTGGTTGTGTTTTTTGTGTTTAATTAGTGTTTGTTCCAAATAGAACTGTTGGGAAGACTTGGGGAAAGTCTTGCTGAACTTGCTGTAAAAAACAGAAACTTTAGCGCTCATGAGAACTGCTGTCATTTTTATTTGGAGAGTGATATTTAGTTAATTATTTTTGCAGATGATTAATAGATAAATTTCTGACGTCCATCAGGTTATTTTACAATTTTTGGGGTTCAAGATCTTGCGCTAGCTGCAGATTACTACAGACTGTTCTGTTTTTGACAGATTCTGTTTTTCGTGTGTTGTTTGCTTGTTTTGATGAATCTATGGCTAGTAAAATAGTTTATAATACATAGAGAAGTTGGAATACAGTAGGTTTAACACCAATATAAATAAATAATGAGTTCATTACAGTACCTTGAAGTGGTCTTTTGTTTTCTTTCGCTAACGGAGCTCACGAGTTTTCTACCTGAAGTTTTGTGTTGTGAAGTTTTCAAGTTTTGGGTAAGGATTTGATGGATTATGGAACAAGGAGTGGCAAGAGCCTAAGCTTGGGGATTCCCATGGCACCCCCAAGATAATCTAAGGACACCTAAAATCCAAAGCTTGGGGATGCCCCAGAAGACATCCCCTCTTTCGTCTACTTCTATCGGTAACTTTACTTGGAGCTATATTTTTATTCACCAACATGATATGTGTTTTGCTTGGAGCGTCTTGTATTATTTGTGTCTTTGTTTGTTAGTGTGCCACAATCATCCTTGCTGTACACACCTTTTGAGAGAGCCATACATGAATTAAAATTTGATAGAATACTCTATATGCTTCACTTATATCTTTTGAGCTAAGTAGTTTTGCTCTATGTGCTTCACTTATATCTTTTGAGCTAAGTAGTTTTGCTCTATGTGCTTCACTTATATCTTTTGAGCTATGTAATTTTGCTCTCTCCGCTTCACTTAGATCTTTTAGAGAACGGTTGTGGATTTGTTTAAAAAACCTTTTGATCTCTCATGCTTCACTTAAATTATTTTGAGAGTCTCTTAATAGCAAGGCAATTTGCTTAATAATAATATGCTTGGTATTCAAGATTTGTGAAACTTTCTTTTGAGTGTGTTGAATACTAAGAAAAGATTGAAGCATGATAATTGTTTTGAGATATGGAGGTGATAATGTTAAAGTCATGCTAGTTGAGTAGTTGTGAATTTAAAGAATACTTGTGTTGAACCTTGTGATTCCCGTAGCATGCACGTATGGTGAACCGTTATGTGATGAAGTCGGAGCATGATTTATTTATTGATTGTCTTCCTTATGAGTGGTGGTCGGGGACGAGCGATGGTATTTTCCTACCAATCTATCCCCCTAGGAGCATGCACGTAATACTTTGCTTTGATAACTTCTAGATTTTTGCAATAAGTATATGATTTCTTTATGACTAATGTTGAGTCCATGGATTATACGCACTCTCACCCTTCCACCTTTGCTAGCCTCTCTAATACCGCGCACCTTTCGCCGGTATCATACACCCACCATATACCTTCCTCAAAACAGCCACCATACCTACCTATTATGGCATTTCCATAGCCATTCCGAGATATATTGCCATGCAACTTTCCACCGTTCCGTTTATTATGACACACTCCATCATTGTCATATTGCATATCTCGGTACACCGCCAGAGGCATTCATATAGAGTCATATTTTGTTCTAAGTATCGAGTTGTAATTGTTGAGTTGTAAGAAAAATAAAAGTGTGATGATCATCATTATTAGAGCATTGTCCCAGTGAGGAAAGAATGATGGAGACTATGATTCCCCTAGAAGTCAGGATGAGACTCAGGACGAAAAATAAAAAAAGGGAGGCCAAAGAAGCCCAAATAAAAAAAGAGGCCATAAAAAAGAGGCCATAAAAAAAGAGAAAAGGCCCAAATAAAAAAATGAGAGAAAAAGAGAGAAGGGACAATGTTACTATCCTTTTGCCACACTTGTGCTTCAAAGTAGCACCATGCTCTTCATAGTAGAGAGTCTCTCATGTTATCACTTTCATATACTAGTGGGAATCTTTCATTATAGAACTTGGCTTGTATATTCCAATGATGGGCTTCCCCAAATTTCCCTAGGTCTTCATGAGCAAGCAAGTTGGATTCACACCCACTTAGTTTCTTTTTGAGCTTTCATATACTTATAGCTCTAGTGCATCCGTTGCATGGCAATCCCTACTCACTCACATTGATATCTATTGATGGGCATCTCCATAGCCCGTTGATACGCCTAGTTGATGTGAGACTATCTTCCCCTCTTTTTGTCTTCTCCACAACCACCATTCTATTCCACCTATAGTGCTATATCCATGGCTCATGCTCATGTATTGCATGAAGATTGAAAAAGTTTTGAAAAAGTTAGAGTATGAAACAATTGCTTGGCTTGTCATCGGGGTTGTGCATGATTTAAATATTTTGTGTGGTGAAGATAGAGCATAGCCAGACTATATGACTTTGTAGGGATAACTTTCTTTGGCCATGTTATTTTGAGAAGACATAATTGCTTTGTTGGTATGCTTGAAGTATTATTATTTTTATGTCAATATAAACTTTTGTCTTGAATCTTTCTAATCTGAATATTCATATCACAATTAAGAAGATTTGCATTGAAATTATGCCAAGTAGCACTCCGCATCAAAAATTCTCTTTTTATCATTTACCTACTCGAGGACGAGCAGGAATTAAGCTTGGGGATGCCTGATACGTCTCCAATGTATCTATAATTTTTAATTGCTCCATGCTATATTATCTTCTGTTTTGGACTATATTGGGCTTTATTTTCCACTTTTATATTATTTTTGGGACTAACCTATTAACCGGAGGCCCAGCCCAGAATTGCTGTTTTTTGCCTATTTCAGTGTTTCAAAGAAACGGAATATCAAATGGAGTCCAAACAGAATAAAACCTTCGGGAACGTGATTTTCTCACCGAACGTGATCCAGGAGACTTGGACCCTACTCCATGGAACGAAAGAGGCAGTGACGAGGGTGGGGGGCGCACCCCCCTAGGGCGCGCCCCCTGCCTCCTGGGCCCCTCGGAGCTCCATCGACGTACTTCCTCCTCCTATATATACCTACGTACCCCCAAACGATCAGAACAGGAGCCAAAAACCTAATTCCACAGCCGCAACTTTCTGTATCCATGAGATCCCATCTTGGGGCCTGTTCCGGAGCTCCGCCGGAAGAGGGCCGTCATCACGAGGGCTTCTACATCATCATAGCCTCTCCGATGAAGTGTGAGTAGTTTACCTCAGACCTTCGGGTCCATAGTTAGTAGCTAGATGGCTTCTTCTCTCTCTTTGCATCTCAATACAAAGTTCTCCCCCTCTCTTGTGGAGATCTATTCGATGTAATCTTCTTTTTGCGGTCTGTTTGTTGAGACCGATGAATTGTGGGTTTATGATCAAGTCTATCTATGAATAATATTTGAATCTTCTCTGAATCCTTTTATGTATGATTGGTTATCTTTGCAAGTCTCTTTGAATTATCCGTTTGGTTTGGCCAACTAGATTGGTAGTTCTTGCCATGGGAGAAGTGCTTAGCTTTGGGTTCGATCTTGTGGTGTCCTTTCCTAGTGACAGAAGGGGCAGCAAGGCACATATTGCATCGTTGCCATCGAGGATAACAAGATGGGGTTTATTTCATATTGCATGAATTTATCTCTCTACATCATGTCATCTTGCTTAAAGCGTTACTCTATTTTTAACTTAATACTCTAGATGCATGCTGGATAGCGGTCGATGAGTGGAGTAATAGTAGTAGATGCAGAATCGTTTCAGTCTACTTATCACGGACGTGATGCCTATATACATGATCATGCCTAGATATTCTCATAACTTTGCTCAATTCTGTCAATTGCTCAACAGTAATTTGTTCACTCACCGTAGAATACTTATGCTCTTGAGAGAAGCCACTAGTGAAACCTATGCCCCCCGGGTCTATTCTCATCATATTAATCTCCATCACTTTAATCTTGCTTTGCTTTTTTTTACTTTGCTTTTACTATTACTTTGCATCTTTATACCAAAAATACCAAAAATATTATATCTATCAGATCTCACTCTCGTAAGTGACCGTGAAGGGATTGACAACCCCTAATCGCGTTGGTTGCGAGTATCTATCATTTTGTGTAGGTACGAGGGACTTGAGCGTGGCCTCCTACTGGATTGATTATAGTACTTGGCTTGTATATTCCAATGATGGGCTTCCTCAAAATGCCCTAGGTCTTTGTGAGCAAGCGAGTTGGATCCACACCCACTTAGTTTATTTCTGAGCTTTCATACACTTATAGCTCTACTGCATCCGTTGCATGGAAATCCCTACTCACTCACATTGATATCTATTGATGGGCATCTCCATAGCCCGTTGATATGCCTAGTTCATGTGAGACTATCTTCTCCTTTTTGTCTTCTCCACAGCCACCATTCTATTCCACCTATAGTGCTATGTCCATGGCTCATGCTCATGTATTGCATGAAGATTGAAAAAGTTTGAAAACATCAAAAGTATGAAACAATTGCTTGGCTTGTCATTGGGGTTGTGCATGATTAAATATTTTGTGTGATGAAGATAGAGCATAGCCAGACTATATGATTTTGTAGGGATAACTTTCTTGGGCCATGTTATTTTGAGAAGACATGATTACTTTGTTAGTATGCTTGAAGTATTATTATTTTTATGTCAATATTAAACTTTTGTCTTGAATCTTTTGGATCTAAACATTCATGCCACAATAAATAAAATTACATTGATAATTATGATAGGTAGCATTCCACATCAAAAATTCTGTTTTTATCATTTACCTACTCAAGGACGAGCAGGAATTAAGCTTGGGGATGCTTGATACGTCTCCAACGTATCTATAATTTTTGATTGTTCTATGCTATTATACTATCTGTTTTGGATGTTTAATGGGCTTTAATACGCTCTTCTATATTATTTTTGGGACTAACCTATTAACCGGAGGCCTAGTGCCAGTTTCAGTTTTTTTGCCTATTTTAGAGCTTTGCAGAAAAGGAATACCAAACGAAGTCCAAATGGAATGAAACCTTCGCGATGATCTTTCTTGGACCGAAAGCAAACCAGAAGACTTGGAGTTGAAGTCTGGAACGCCACGAGGCAGGAGGGAGCGCCCAGGGGGCAGGCGTGCCCCCCACCCTCGTGGGCCCCTCGTAGCTCCACCGACGTACTTCTTCCGCCTATATATGCTCTTATACCCTAGAAACATCACACAGAGCCACGAAACCACTTTTCCACTGCCACAACCTTCTGTACCCGTGAGATCCCATCTGGGGGCCTTTTCCGGCGATCTGCCGAAGGGGGAATCGATCACGGAGGGCTTCTACATCAACACCACAGCCTCTCCGATGAAGCGTGAGTAGTTTACCACAGACCTTTGGGTCCATAGTTATTAGCTAGATGGCTTCTTCTTTCTCTTTGATTCTCAATACAAAGTTCTCCTAGATGTTCTTGGAGATCTATTTGATGTAATACTCTTTTGCGGTGTGTTTGCCGAGATCCGATGAATTGTGGGTTTATTAACAAGATTATCTATGAATATTATTTGGTTCTTTTCGGAATTCTTATATGCATGATTTGATATCTTTGCAAGTCTCTTCGAATTATCGGTTTAGTTTGGCCTACTAGATTGATCTTTCTTGCAATGAGAGAAGTGCTTAGCTTTGGGTTCAATCTTGCGGTGTCCTTTCCCAATGACAGTAGGGGCAGCAAGACACGTATTGTATTGTTGCCATCGAGGATAAAAAGATAGGGTTTATATCATATTGCTTGAGTTTATTCCTCTACATCATGTCATCTTGCTTAAAGCATTACTCTATTCTTATGAACTTAATACTCTAGATGCATGCTGGATAGCGGTCGATGCGTGGAGTAATAATAGTAGATGCAGAATCGTTTCGATCTACTTGACCCAGAAGTGATGCCTATATTCATGATCATTGCCTTAGATATCTTCATAACTATGGGCTTTTCTAACAATTGCTCGGCAGTAATTTGTTCACCCACCGTAATACATGCTATCTTGAGAGAAGCCACTAGTGAAACCTATGGCCCCCGGGTCTCTTTCTTATTATATTGCATCTCTTTTATTTACATCACATCTCATTTACTATTTTGCAATCTTTACTTTCCAATCTATATAACAAAAATACCAAAAATATTTATTTTACTATCTCTATCAGATCTTACTTTTGCAAGTGACCGTGAAGGGATTGACAACCCCTTTATCGCGTTGGTTGTGAGGTTCTTGATTGTTTGTGCAGGTACTAGGTGAATTGTGCGTTGTCTCCTACTGGATTGATACCTTGGTTCTCAAAAACTGAGGGAAATACTTACGCTACTTTGCTGCATCACCCTTTCCTCTTCAAGGTAAAACCAATGCATGCTCAAGAGGTAGCACCCGTCGGCACCTAAGGTCTCTTAATCAACCCCCCAGGCCAGTGCTCCTCATGAGTGTTGATCCACCTACCTAGCAGTCGGCGGTGCCACCTCGGGGCAACTCGATGGTATTTTGGTTATCGTCCACTTTGCATAGACGGTGTTGTCCCGAGAATGAGATACGCACGGCTTCTATCGGGGTATCGACGCACCAGGTGGTCTTGCTGGTTTTGTTTTACCATTGTTGAAATGTCTTGTGCACCGAGATTCTGAGTCTGATCGGAGGGTCCCGAGATGGAGGATTGTCTCCGCGGATTGTGAGCTTGTCATGGGTTAAGTTGGGACACCCCTACAGGGTTTAAACTTTCGAGAGCCGTGCCCGCGGTTATGAGGCAGATGGGAATTTGTTAATATCCGTTTGTAGTGGTCTTGAACTAAACTCAATTAAAATACACCAACCGCGTGTATAACTGTGACTGTCTCTTTTCGAGTGAGTCGATAAGAGAACAAGGTTTGGGTTATGTTTGAACGTAAGTAGTTCAGGATCACTTCTTGATCATTACTAGTTTGCGACCGTTGCGTAGTTTCTCATCTTACTCTTGTACTCATAAATTAGTCACCGTACCCTTTAAGCTTTGCTAGTCTTGATACCCATGGTAATGGGATTGCTGAGTCCTCCTGGCTCACAGATTACTACAACAACAGTTGCAGGTACAGGTAATGCGATGCTATGACATGAGAGCGGTGCTTGCTTGTTTGGAGTTCTTCCGCTTCTTCTTCTTTGATCAAGGGATAGGTTCCCGGGTCGGGGAGCCTGGGATTAGCAGGGTGGATGTCATTCTTCTTTTTTGTTTGTTTTCATCCATAGTCAGATCCCGCTCTTCTGTATGATGATTGCTATGTATTGATGTTGTACCTTGTGGCAAGTGTAAGCCTTTATCTTGTATTTTCTCATCTATTCAGTACATGGTATGTTGTAATGATATCCACCTTCCTAAGTGCTCGAAATGCGGTTGTTCCCCAATCATGAATTCATCACGTGATTGGGATAGAATCGTATCTTGGGCACCACAAGTTGGTATCAGAGCCTTACCGACCTTAGGAGCCCCCTTGATTGATCGAACCATTGCTGTTGTTGAGTCTAGAAAAAAACTATTTTGAGTCTAGCTATATATCGGGGAGTAGGAATTCTTTTTACTCCTTATCCCCTTCGTCGCTCTGGTGAGGACTCGTGACATAGGTGTTTTCCCACTCTTCCATCCTTTTTCACTCAATTTTTTAGGAACACACGAGTATTGTTGGATCATTGCGATATCATTGTGACGGGGATTCTGTCTTGGTGCCTCCTGACATTTAGGGGTTGTGGCAGTGTCCCGGGGAGTTGAGCTCCAAGGTGTTTTTGTCATAGTGCTTATCGTTTCAGTTCCGAAATACCAGAGGATGCCGACATCGAAAACGCTTTTATACTCTTCGTGGTGACAGTAGTTTGACGACACCCATTGCCGGGGAGAGCGATTAGATGTGTTGCCACATCTAGTATATCAGATGTTTTCGAAGGTCTGAGGTACACGATTTCTGAGGTTTTCTTGGTTATGTGTTGATGGATGGATACAGTTGGAGTGTAGGATTGGTTAGTTGTGTGAGATATTTGTGCCTCCCTGTATCCCCAACATCAGATTGCATAACCAGAAAGTTTCGGGAGTTTATAGGTGGGAATTCAATTATCCCGTAGGATATCTTTCCAAAAGACACATGATACGATATGTGGTCTATCATATGTTTGTTCCTATCCTTTGTTTTGTTTTGAGTTGTGGTATTCGAGTTGCTTCAATGTCAAGTGTTGATTCCATACCTTTTCCTAAGCGGTGTTCTCATATTTCTATGGGAGTACTAATCCTTCTTGATCATCGAGATTGTCATGTCAATCCTTTTCAACCGGTGTGCTTCTCTTCAAGTTAATCATATCCTTTCAATTTCTGCTAGGTCAATTATCAGTTCTTCGCAATGGTGTTTGTTTCATCCGTCCCAAGTTGCCTTTGTTTTCCCGCCCTCCCACCCTTTTTCTTCAAGGACTCAAGATATCTTAATCAAGTATCCATTTTATTCATGTGAAGGCTCTTCATTCTTTTCCTTCAATATTCTTACCCGGTGAATCTCATGAAGATGCTAAGGAAGCTTCAAGTTTATCATTCGTCATTCTCTTTTCTTCCCCGGTGGGCCAAATTCAAGCTTTCGGTGTTTATCATATCCCTTTCCTCCTTTCAAATGCCTTCTCATGTCGGTGCACCTCTTAATCATCCACCTCTCGCTATTCATTTGTTCTAGAGTGCTGAAGATATCTCAGAAGATTCATGTATCCACTCAAGATCCGTTCAAGCTATTTTGAGGTTGTTATCTCATTTAAGTCATTCAAATCAACCGGTGCAATCTCTATTCAAATATCATTTCAACGGTGTTTCTTGTGAGTGGGCCCTAACCCACAGGTCTTTTCCCAGGATCTTACCTGGCTCTTCTAATTTTTCGGAGTTATTCCCAAATTCTTTTCAAGGTGTGACGTAAGAATGGATTCCATCAGTCATATGCCTCCTTCAAGATCGCTTTCAAAATCTCTTCCTCTTTGGCTCAACCTTTCTATTCTTCATTCTGGAGTGCCTCAACAATTCTTGGTGGTGTTTCTCGTCATCATTTTCAGCTTCTGAAGACCGAGGAAGAGTTTCTCTCAAATCTTGGTCCGTTCTCTTGAAGATTGTGGTTCAAGCTTGTTGCTATCCTCTCAAATTGTTTCGATCGACATAAATTCTTTTCATACCCATCCGAAGCATTTCATGAGTTCTTTCGGTTCTTGATTCTCCGGAGGCCATCATTTCCGAAGATTTATTCGTTCTCAACTTTCTTCCCTCGTTTCCCCAATCTTACCGGTGCATCGTTCAAGTATTCTTTAGTCAGCTCGTGACCTCTTCGTTCTCTCAAGCATCTTCGTTCATCCTCTAATTCTTCCCGGTGATTCACTCTCTTTTCTTCGTTCTTTTAAATTCTTACAATGGTTCGTTCAAGATTCCTTTTCCTTTGTTACCATATCAATTCATTCGTTCTTTCCGAAATCATACCGGTGGTTCGTTGAAGATTTTCCCAAGTTTGCGCTATATCTCTCCTTAATCCTTCTCAACGAGAATAAGTAGTATGCCAAATCCATTGCTTGTCATCAATTTAATTTGATGAAGGATAAACATACAATAAATCTTATTCTTCTTTTCCTCAAGGTGATTTAATTCCTTATTCCAGAGTTGTTCATGATATCAATTCTCGGTTCCATGTTGTTCATCTTTCTTGTTTGGATTTCAAAGCTTTCTCATTTCAAAGCTCCATCTAACTCATTGCAAGGCTTAAATCTTATTCTTTTCATCCTTCACTTCTTTCTCATCATCCTTTTATTACCAGAGTTCTCACGAAGGCTCAACATGGTGGTTCATCAAATATTTCATTCCTTCTTCTAGTGTTTGTCAACATCCTTGTTGGAGGAGATCAAGCATTCTTCATCATGCATTCTGAAATGCAATTCTTTCTACATTATCTTTTGAGGTGGTGTTATGTCATTCTTCACAATTTCTGTTTGTGTTGCATGATTCAAAAATTAGCAAGAGTGAGATAATTTAAACCCATCAATCTCTTTGTTGGATTTATCTTGGGTGATATTTCACCTACAACCTTCCCTAAAGAATGTTGCTCTTTGTGGTGATTATATATGATCCAAGTTTTCTCCTTATCACCTCGGTGGAAGAAGTTTTCTATCTTTTCTAGCTCTCAATCAAATCTTTTTTCCCGTGAGTGGAAGGTTGTCACCTCATAATTTTGAGATGTTTTCCATAAGCCCACAACAAGCTTATCCTTTCGTTGTTGATAATCCAACAAATCTGTTCTAGCATTTCCTGTAAGCGAGCTCTTTCAAGATCTTGTTTTCCTCCATTCATTACATTCCATTATTTCATTTCTTCCAGAGGCATTGTGATGTTGCTCTCTTCGTCCCATCATCTTGTTTTGTCAAGATCATGTTCTTTTATTGCTTATCCATTTAACCGGAGTGTTGTGTCTATCATTCCTCTTTTAACCAGAGTCTCATCCAAGTTCTTTCATTTTGCCAAGTTCATATTCTATGCCTTCCATTTCCAACCGGAGTGTTGTCGTAATCGATCTTTATCGTTCCTTGTACATCTCGTTTCAACTGGAGTGCTTGCATGTACTTCTTGTCCATTGTAACCCTTTTATTATGTCTTTCAACCTACAAGGTTCTTGTAATGTTCCTTATTTCTCTTTTCTACCGGAGTGTTTCAACTTCGTTCATCTCAATTGTATTCTTTCTTTCAAGTTGTTTATCCTCTCAAGGGTCGTGGTTTCACTCGTCTGTGGAAGAAGCAACTTAGTTTTACCTCTTCTCTTCCTCTTTCGTTTGTCATCCCTAGATCTTGGGGCGAGATCTCTTGTAAGCAGAGGAGAGTTCTGACGACCCAAGACCGGCCCTCCAGACGCCTTCCATGTTCTTTGTTGTCGCCGTGTGTTTTATTTGTTTGTTGCATTCATCATGTCATCATGAGCATTGCATTCACATGTTTTCTTAAAGCTTGCATCCATTCGCAATTGTCGCTTCTCCTTGTTGTTTTTGTTGTCCGTTCCGAGACCAACCATGTTTTTGATTCCCTCTTGTCAAACCACCTAACCTCTCTTGATAGTCCGCACCCCCCCTCGCGTGGGTGTCCAACACTTCCCCGAACGCGACCCGCTCAGTCATCACCATTGGATTCAGATCATCTCCAAACATCCCTAAAATATCTTTCATTTCTTATTTGGACTTGCCTAGTCTATTTTTCTCAACCGCACGATTTTGATCGGAGGGTCCAAATACCCCTAACTCTAGCCCACCTAGTACTATATATAGCAGTCCGAACATAAAACCTTGGAAGATGTCCCATCCACCCCCTCACCCGCTGCCGCCACACTCTTCCTCAGGATCCCTCCCGATCCTTTTCCACCCAACCTGATGGCTCCGACCACCTCCCTGGATTTGCGCCGCTGACCAACCACAGCCCCCTCAATCCACCTCCTATGCTCGATCCCGAGGGGGATCATGAGCAGCTCGCCGCCGGCTGCAAGCAGCAGCACCACCAGGACCCCTTTGTCCCCGTTCTCCCCTTACTTCCCCGTCTGTCGCCCGCCCCGAAGCTCCACCCGTCAAGCCGCTCCGACCTGCAGGTCCTCCGCACCGCATCCCCTCTCCGCTTCTTGTTTCCTTTTCTCTTGCTGCTGCCCCTGATCGCGTTGTCGCTGTGTTATTCTACAAGGGCTTCACCACTGAGCCGGAGCTCAGGAAGTGCTCCTCCGCCGCTGCTGTTTCGCCGGAGCAACGGTGCCTCGGATCCGCCCCCTCATCCACCTGTCATCCTCATCTCCGGGCTCCCCTGCAACTTCTGCTGCCACCTGCTTCCTCACATGCGAGACGAACGAGCGCTTCGTCCTGCTCGATCCTGCTGCGCACAGTGACCGCGCGCGCACGCACCCATCTGCGCCAAGCCAACCGGCCTGTAGCCGCTGACCTTGCTAGTGAGCATTCAGTCGCCCTGTCACGTCCCCGCCATCTTCCTCATTGTCTCCTTATTCTTCACTTATCCGTTTTCTTCTCTAAATTCCCTCTGTCTTCGTTCTTCAGGCAACAGCTGACGTCCTGGATGCCAACCGCCAAGTCGTCGCCTTCCTCCGCTGCGCCCGAGCCCCGCTGCCTCCTCTGCTTTCCGAGCGCCACCGCAACAGCAGATTGAAGGAAATATGCCCTAGAGGCAATAATAAAGTTGTTATTTATATTTCCTTATATCATGATAAATGTTTATTATTCATGCTAGAATTGTATTAGCCAGAAACTTAGTACATGTGTGAATACATAGACAAACAGAGTGTCACTAGTTTGCCTCTACTTGACTAGCTCGTTGAATCAATGATGGTTATGTTTCCTAACCATAGACATGAGTTGTCATTTGATTAACGGGATCACATCATTAGAGAATGATGTGATTGACTTGACCCATCCGTTAGCTTAGCACAATGATCATTTAGTTTGTTGCTATTGCTTTCTCCATAACTATACATGTTCCTATGACTATGAGATCATGCTGTCGGATTTCGGGTTACGACAAAACCCTTGAGGTTCGAACACTGGGGTGCGCACGGAGATCTCCCCCCTCTCAAGCTCGCACCCTCAATGATCTCACGACCTAGCTTGACAGACCCAAAGAACACAAGACACAAGATTTATACTGGTTTGGGCCACCGTTGTGGTGTAATACCCTACTCTAGTGTGGTGTGGTGGATTGCCTCTTGGGCTAAGGATGAACAGTTACATGGGAAGAGCAGCCTCCCGAGGAGAGGTGTTCTTTTGCTCGGTGAGCTTGTGTGGTTGAGGATGATCTCTCTCTCTCCTTCAGACCCGTCTCCTCTTTCTATGGTGGCTAGTCCTATTTATAGTGGCCTTGGTCCTCTTCCCAAATATTGAGCGGGAAGGGATCCCACAACGGCCAAATTCGAAGGGGGGCAACTAGTACAAGTCGTCTTGACAAAAGTAGTCTTCGCCCGTGTAACGCCCCGCGACCGATGTGCCAGGTGTCGTCCAGTTATTCGCTGTTGTTGTCGTGTCATTGATTGAGTGTCATGCATTCCATATCATGTCATCATGCGCATTTCATTTGCATATGTGTTCGTCTTATGCATCCGAGCATTTTCCCCGTTGTCCGTTTTGCATTCCGACGCTCCGTTCTCCTCCGGTGGTCATTTCTACCCTCTTCTCGTGTGTGGGGATTAAACATTTCCGGATTGGACCGCGTCTTGCCAAGCAGCCTTGGTTTACTACCGGTAGACCGCCTGTCAAGTTTCGTACCATTTGGAATTCGTTTGATACTCCAACGGTTAACCGAGGGACCGAAAAGGCCTCGTGTGTGTTGCAGCCCAACACCCCTCCAAAGTGGCCCAAAACCCACCTAAACCTGATCCATCTTCTCGGTCGTTCGATCACGATCGCGTGGCCGAAATCCGCACCTCATTTGGACTCTCCTAGCTCCCTCTACCTATAAATATGTGTCTCCCTCCGAATTTCCGCGCAGACGAAACCCAAAGAATTTCCCCGCACGCCGCCGGACGTGTCCGCTCGCCTGGCCACCTCACTCCGGCCAATCGCCGGCTGCCACCTCAGCGCCGCCGCCTCCCTCCACCTATCCCGCGCCGCCACGTCACTGCGCCCCGCCTCCTCTCTCTCCCCGCGCCGCCGCGGCCCTGCGGGCCCGAGGCAGGCCCGCCCGGGCCCGATCTTCTCCGCCGCCGCTCGGTCGCGCGCCCGAGGCACGCGCCGCCCGTCTCCGGCCGCTGTGCGCCATGCCCCGCCGCCGTCCTTTGTTGCATTTGGGGTTCTTCTTTTATTTTGGTTCCGTAGTCGGACCTTGATTGTATCTAGATGATGTAATGCTTTATTCCTGTAATTGTGTGAAGTGGCGATTGTAAGCCAACTATGTATCTCTTTTCCCTTATTGTATTACATGGGTTGTGTGAAGATTACCTCACTTGCGACATTGCTTTCAATGCGGTTATGCCTCTAAGTCGTGCTTCGACACGTGGGAGATATAGCCGCATCGAGGGCATTACAGTCCGCCAAAGGCTCTGGTGGTGATGCCGTCTTGGGCTCCACGGTGACCTCCGTCCCGCCATCCTGCTGGTCTCGGTCTTGTTGCACCGATATGGAAACCTTTGCCTAATGCCTTGGAATTCCTCGCCTACTCTTGCCTCCTTAGCACCAAAGAGGAAACAAGGACACTGTGCTCGCTGGCGCCCGCCTGGTCTTGATCATCATGGCTTACACCATTGGGACCTCACGAGGTTCGCCTTGCCTTGATCTCTCCGCCCCTCGCATGCCAGCCTGGTGAGGCCGCCCCTGAGGAGGTCTTGCATCATCTGCCTCACGAGGCTTGGCCCCTCGCGAGGGTCTTGGGTGTTTGCTGGTGAAGATGGGCCGTACGGGGCCGCTGAAGGAGCCATGTCGCGGGCCGCAGGCAGCCAAGTCTGGGGGCCCCCGTTCCCAGAACACCGACAGTAGCCCCTGGGCCCAAGGCGCGCTCGGGCTTGGCTTCAAGGCGAAGCCAAAGGGGCAAGTGCGGAGCGCCGTGGGCCCCAATAGCCTGCGGACTTGGCTGACGCGTGGCAAGTGATGGGACGTGGGTGGCCCCGCTTCCCCAAGCAGCCTTGAAATCCGCCTGGCTAGGCGGCCACGAGATCCTACACAGTTATCTCCTCATTGCTGGCAACACACTCCCTGACTTCTTTGCTTCCTCGTACCTCTGCTTCCTCTTCCAATCCAACTCGAGCTCTGCCCTAATTGCCATGGTGGCAAACCGGATGTAAAAAGGGAAGAAGCCCTTTTCCTCAGCCAACTCAGCTCTGAACGCCGAGCCCGCCGTTGGCCGGTCGCGGGTGCTCAACCGGGAGGCCATGGACAAGGTCCATCTTGCGCTTGCTACCAGCTTCAACGAATGGGGAGGGACTATGGCCTGGCCTGCATCCTGAGCGTCCATCGATAGGACAACCACCGAGGTCCCGTTCTTCGTCGATGCTCTATGGAATGGCCTGGTTTCTCCCTTCTCCGATTTCTTCGATGTTGTGCTTTCTCATTACCAGATCCATATGTTGCACCTTGATCCCCAATCTGTTTCCCTTCTTGCCATCTTCGCCTTTGTCTGCGAGGCCATGGTGGGCATTGCCCCTTTTGTGGCCCTCTTGCACCTGATCAACCCCCGACAGTGCTCTGGGTGCGTGAGTTTCCAGGCCGTGGCAGCGACGGCCGGCTCGGCGATTGATTTTGATCTCCCGTCGTCCACAGGCGAGTTTCGGTTGCGGTGGGTGTATGTCGATGTCGGAGTACTTAGCCCCCTGCTCCCGCCTCCATCGTCGCCTGCCATCCCCAGCTCCGGCTGGGGTCATGTGGAGCTCGCGGGATCCCGTCTCACCTTCGTCTGGCTCCGGCTGAGGAGGCTGAAGGATCTCGATGTGACCGCGCCCAGGGTGATGAAGGAGTTCCTCCGACGCTGCATCGCCCCACTCCAGGGCTATTCCCAGCCGATGTGGGCCTTGACCGGCGATCAGGACCGCATGAGGCTTCAGGCGTCGGGGCTTCCGACTGAGGCATGAAGGACGGTGCTCGAGGTCTTGGCCGGCGATCGCTCGCCGGGCGACTTGCCGCACGTGGGTTGTTGCTTGTACGACTGCTTGAACAAGGTGGAGTTCGCGGGGCAGATGTCCTCCTTCGACGAGTGGGGGCTGCCCCCAGTTGGCCTTGTGGGGGCCTCGTGAGAACCCTGTTGTCGTGGTTCCTCCTCCCACTACCGGCGCCGAGCTTGCCCCAGGAGTGGACGCAGGGGGCAAGCACCGCTAGAGGCCGGAGGCGCGGGCGCCGAGGTGTCGATGCTGCCTGGGGCTCCCGAGGCGTCATCCTCAGGAACCCGTGCTTCCTGCCCTAGGGTGGTAGCTGAGGAGGTGACACAGTTTTCTGTTCCTGAGGCCGAAGCTCCAGAGGCCTCGGCAGGTTGTCGTGAGGCGGAGTCCGATAGCTCTCCTCAGCATGGCATTCCTGAGGTCGTCTCCTTGGGTGCTTCGTCGAGCGCGCTCCGTGCTGGTCGCCATGTGCAACGCTTGGGCCGGTTCCACGTGGACTTCACGGCGCTCCGTAAGTGGAAGGGGTCTCCAAGCTGCAGCAGTGGCACCATCCGGCCGTTGAGACATAGGAAGTACATCGCCGTAGATGAGTAAGTACCTTATCTCTATAATTCCTCGAGTGCCGCTTCCCTTCCTGACGGTGGTTCTCCAGGATCCCATCTTCCAAGGCCGTGAAGCCCCTAGTGATGCAACCTCCTCCTTCCTCGAGTCTTCCGCTGGCCTTGAGCGTCCCAAGCTGGCACGCTGCCCTCGCCACATGGTCAGCCGGAGAGGCAGGTGCGCCGGCTTGGCGCCTTGAGCCCGCGCTCCTGCCGTCTCTTCTTCGTGGCCTCGTCGGGGGTGTGACGAGCATGCCAAGGTCTCCTCCTCTGGTTATGGATGGCGACTAGATGGCTTCAGTCTTGGTCCCTTCTTCGAGCGGTGAGCCTCATCGCAATCGGGCTCCTGCTGAAGCCCAGTCGGCGTTTGGAGGGGCGCCAGCCCCCAGCCCTCTGCAGGAAAGGGGCGAGCCGCTTCGGGTCCCATCGACGGCCCCAACTATGGAGGGCGGAGCCGGCTGCACGCTCAAAGCTGCACATGAAAGGAGCATCGTCCGCCACGAGCTCTTCCAGGAGGCGATGGGCGCGATGAACCGGCTTGGCGGGGAGCTCGCGGATGTAGACGCGCGCCTCAAGGCCGAGGTTCTTCGGCTGGTGGAGGAGTGGCATAAGCTAAAGGTAGCCATCAACCTTGGGCGCCACCAACGCGAGCTTGATAATGCGAAGGCCGAGGCATCTCTCGCGACCTCGCGTGAAGCTTCCACCCGTGCTTTGGAAGAAGCTCGGGAAGCTGATCGACGTCGCGAGATCGTAGAGAAGCGCGCGTGGGAGCTTCAAGCCTGGAGTGCTTCCCTAGAGCAGCAAGTGGAGGCGTGCAAGGGCACCTTAGCGTCGTTGAGGGGGATGCCTATCAAGGAGGAAAAGATCCTAAGGCGCGGGGAGGCGCTGGCGCTGGAAGCCACAGAGCGCAGCCTTGAGCTCGAGCGGTTGGAGACGAGGGAGTGCCAGGTTGCCCAAGCTGAGGACGTTGTCGGCGCGCGCGAAGCCAAGGACCAAGAGGAAGTCGATCGCCGAGCGGCCAAGGCTCACGTGGACCTTGTGGGCAGGTACGACCTGAAGTTGAAGCTTGTGGAAGCCGAGGCTGTGGGCAGGACCAAGGCCCTCAGGTCAGGGCTGGATGAAGCTGAACGTTGCGAGAAAGCCGTTGTAGCCGCCCTGTCTTCAATGCAAGCCGATCTGGCCTCCGCACGTGCCGAGCTATCTTCTCTTCAGCAGCGGGTCGCCGGAGCCGAATCCTCCGTGTAGCGGGGCAGGGAGGAAGCGCTTTGGCGGCGGACACTGGAGCGCGAGCATGCCCCCATGCTCCAAAAACTCAGGATCAGAGCAAACACGGTGCTGGGCGCCGTCTATGATGAGAACGCGCCTCATCCCCACTTGGACGACTACGCCAGTCACCTCCTTTTCTTCACCGATGTGGTGACGCGCTTGGAGAATCGATCCAAGAGGGCTCGCGTGCTTGTCGAGGAGAGGAGCCGCGACCTGCTCAAGCATGTGTTCTCCCGTGTCTTCAGCCATCTCCAGAACACATACCCCAACTTTGAGTTCGACGCCGCCATTGCCCCTGTGCCCCAGGCCATCTGGGACGACCTGTCGCGCTGGGTTGAGGACAATGTGGACGCCCTAGTTAGGGCCTTCACCTCCGAGGATGACGCGGTGGTGATCACTGCGGACGAAGGTGTCGTGGTGGACAATGGCGAGGGCGGCACCGGTGATGGCGACGATGATGCCGGTGATGATGACGGAGACTCGGCGATGGTGACAGCGACGCCAGTAATGCGTCTAAGGGCGACCCGAAGGACACGGTGAGCGATGTGTCTTATTGAACCCGCGCTTCCTTGTCGTTGGCCCTGCATATGAAAGATCGGGCATGACCCTGAGGGTTGTAAGAGAATTTTGGGAGGGGAAGCCCCTCATGTAAACAGATTATTGCTTTTGTTATTTAGGCTAGGCTAAAGATGTGTTTCCATGAATCCGCGAGTCCTGCCGTGAGCCTACTACTACAGTTTACCTTTGTCCGGGTCAGTTCTGGACCGGGCCACGAGGTCTTGAGTTCCGGAGGAGCCTCTCGATCCGCCCAAGGGGGGCCTCATGAGAAGCTAGCATTTAGCCGTGGAAGGATGTGTGCGTAGCACGCACGTTCCGTGCCCAGCCCCCACTCGCGAGGAGCTCTCGAGGGGGGGGGGGGTAGCAGAGGTGAACCCCGAACCAGGGCAAGGAGCCAAACCGCAAGAAATAGCACGAACGAGAAAAGACACCCCCCGCACTTATCAACGAAAATTCAGCTTCAACTTAAATCCAAAGCCATAAAACAGGGCTACAAAAAGAGAGATTAAAAGCAAATGGTCGCGTCCAGCACCTAGTCTAGTCTTCTTGTCTTCTCACCAACACGGAGCTAAGTGCTGCCACTAGTCGTGGGAGGGAGCCCCCGAGGCCCGAGGGCGGCACTTCTGAGACTCCGGGGCGTGTACGACCCCACTCATTATTATGTGGGAGTGTCACGAGCGAAGATCTTCACAGGCGCGAGCCTTACTTCATATCGCCAGACGAGGGCCCCGCCTTGCACCACCCTCGACCACCACCGGGGGTGACCGGTAACCAGGACCACACCAGGGGCAAAGGGGACGCGAGCGGTGCCCTCAGTGACCACAGGTCCTCTGCTAGGGGAAGGCTCGCCGGCACCTCCCCGGTAGAGGGCCTACCTCCGGGTGATGTCTTCATCCGTGCGATGTGGGGAGGGGCCTTGCTCCCAACTCCTCCCTGGCAGCCCCCAGTGTGCTCCCCCTGGCGGAAGGGGGGCCGCCGAGCTGGGGCCGCCATCCACCACGGTGACATGATCCTCTTGCGACCCATGGTTAGCGTAAGCTTGCTCCTGAGAGATTAGTGGTACCCTGTAATTGTTGTTGTTGGCATGGTTGGCGAGGCTTCCGAGAGGCTCCTGGAAGGCCCCAATTTCTACTGCCTCCTCCTCCCAGCTCGCCTCGAGGAACAAGTTGGGGTCGTCTTCCAGCGTGTACTCCTGATCCATCATGCGGGGTACGTAGGCCTCCGAGGCTGCCGCCTCGAAGACCTCCCCATAGTGCCCCATGCTCCATGTCGCTCGGCCCAGCGCACCACCCTGAGGATGGTAGGGCGGCATCTCGCCGGGGCCGTAGGCGGTGACGCTCGTACCTGCGCTCGTTGGAGGTGGCAGGGGTGCGATTGGGCGTCCGGTGTCGTTTGCCACACTAGTGTTGATGGAGCTCAAAGGCACGCCTGGGGGTGCGCGAGCGCGGCGAGGCCCACCATGCGATCCCGCCGCGGCCTGAGGTGTAAGCATGGAGTAGAAGGGAGGCGCTCCCGAGGCCGCAACATCTAGTAGCTTGGCGACGCGCTCCAGCAGCGCATCCCGGCCGCTCTCCATCAGCCGGCATCGCAGCAGCTCGCGGGCCACCGTGAGCGCGGCCCTCATGTTTGCTTGTTCCCGTCGGGTGTGCGGTGCCGTGGCTACGGCGTGGCTTGAAGCCCTTGCAGCTGCCCGTACTTGGCGTGGAATAAGGGTGGATGGTGTTTGACCGCGCCGCCCGCGCCCCGCAGCGCTTGGTGGTGCGCGTGCTGCCTGAGGCGCAGGGTTGAGGTCTTCTTGGGCAGGCGGGGCTGCCTGGGCCGGCCAGGCTCCCCACCGCTCGGCGTTGGCCCTCGGGTCGCCGGACATTGGAGCTGCGGAGTGTCGGTGGATTGACTGGCGAAAGGAAGACTCCGACGCACCCCTACCTAGCGCACCAACTGTCGGATTTCGGGTTTCTGCAAAACCCTTGAGGTTCAAACACTGGGGTGCACACAAAGATCTCCCCCCTCTCAAGCTCGCACACTCAACGATCTCACAACCTAGCTTGATGGACCCAAAGAACACAAGACACAAGATTTATACTGGTTCGGGCCACCGTTGTGGTGTAATACCCTACTCGAGTGTGGTGTGGTGGATTGCCTCTTGGGCTGCGGATGAACAATTACAAGGGAAGAATAGCCTCTTGAGGAGAGGTGTTCTTGTGCTCGGTGAGCTTGTGTGGTTAAGGATGATCTGTCTCTCTCCATCAGACCCGTCGCCTCTTTCTATGGTGGCTACTCCTATTTATAGTGGCCTTGGTCCTCTTCCCAAATATTGAGCGGGAAGGGATCCCACAATGGCCAAATTCGAAGGGGGACAACTAGTACAAGTCGTCCTAACAAAAGTAGTCTTCGCCTGCCAAAGGCTCTGGTGGTGACGCCATCTTGGGGTCCACGGTGACCTCTGTCCTGCTGTCCTGCTGGTCTCGGTCTTGTTGCACCGATATGGAAACCTTTGCCTGATGCCTTAGAAATCCTCGCCCGCACTTGCCTCCTTAGCACCAAAGAGGAAACAAGGACACTATGCTCGCTGGCGCCCGTCTGGTATTGATCGTCATGGCTTACGCCATTGGGACCTCGCGAGGTTCGCCTTGCCTTGATCTCTTCGCCCCTCGCGAGCCACCCTGGTGAGGCCGCCCCTGAGGAGGTCTTGCATCGTCCACCTCACGAGGCTTGGCCCCTCACGAGAGTCTTGGGTGTTTGCTGGTGAACATGGGCCATACGAGGCCGCTGAAGGAGCCACGCCGCAGGCCGTAGGCAGGCAAGTCTGGGGGCCCCCGTTCCCAGAACGCCGACACATGCAACTCCCGAATACCAGAGGAACACTTTGTGTGCTACCACACGTCACAACGTAACTGGGTGATTATAAAGGTGCTCTACAGGTGTCTCCGATGGTGTTTGTTGAGTTGGCATGGATCAAGATTGGGATTTGTCACTCTGATTGTCGAAGAGGTATCTCTCGGCCCTCTCGGTAATGTACATCACTATAAGCCTTGCAAGCAATGTAGCTAATGAGTTAGTTACGGGATGTAGCATTACGGAATGAGTAAAGAGACTTGCCGGTAATGAGATTGAACTAGGTATTGAGATACCGACGATCGGATCTCGGGCAAGTAACATACCGAGGACAAAGGGAACAACGTATATCGTTATGCGGTTTGACCGATAAAGATCTTCGTAGAATATGTAGGAACCAATATGAGCATCCAGGTTCCGCTATTGGTTATTGACCGGAGACATGTCTCGGTCATGTCTACATAGTTCTTGAACCCGTAGGGTCCGCATGCTTAACATTCGGTGACGATCGATATTATGAGTTTATGTCTTTTGATGTACCGAAGGTAGTTCGGAGTCCCGGATTTGATCACGGACATGACGAGGAGTCTCAAAATGGTCGAGACGTAAAGATCGATATATTGGACGACTATGTTTGGACATCGGAAGGGTTCCGAGTGAAGTTCAGGCATATACTGGAGTACCAGGGGGTTACTAGAACCCCCCGGGGAGTTTAATGGGCCTTATGGGCCTTAGAGAAAGAGCAAGGGGCTGCCAGGGTAGGCCGCACGCCCCTCCCCCTCTGGTCCGAATTGGACTAGGAAGGGGGGGGG
>NC_041384.1:310420600-310538021 GCF_002162155.2 Triticum dicoccoides
CCATAGGAGGGCCGGCCCTCCCCCTCCTCCACTCCTTTATATATGGGGGAGGGGGGCACCCCATAGACACACAAGTTGATAATTGATATTTTAGCCGTGTGCGGTGTCCCCCTCCACCATAATCCACCTCGGTTATACCATAGCGGTGCTTAGGCGAAGCCCTGTTCTGTTAGCAACATCACCACCTTCATCACGTCATCGTGCTGATGAAGCTCTCCCTTGAAGCTCTACTGGATCGTGAGTTCGCGGGACATCATCGAGCCGAACGTGTGCAGATTGTGGAGGTGCCGTATCTTTGGTGCTAGACCGGTCGATCCTGAAGACGTACGACTACATCAACCGTGTTGTCATAACGCTTCCGCTTACGGTCTACGAGGGTACGTAGATGATACTCTCCCCTCTCGTTGCTATGCATCACCATGATCTTCCATGTGCGTAGGATTTTTTTTGAAATTATTGCGTTCCCCAACTGTGGTATCAGAGCCAGGTCTATGCGTAGATGTTATATGCACAAGTAGAACACAAAGGAGTCGTGGGCGTGGGTATATACATATTGCTTGTCATCACTAGTTGATTCTTGATTCGGCGGTATTGTTTGATGAAGCGGCTCAGATCGACATTACGGGTATGCTTACGCGAGATTGGTTCTACCAACGTGCTTCGCACACAGGTGGCTAGTGGGTGTCTATTTCTCCAACTTTAGTTGAATCGGTTTCAATGAACATGGTTCTTTATGAAGATCAAAAATCAATCACTATACTACGTTGTGGTTTTGATGCATAGGTAAGAACGGTTCTTGCTAGAAGCCCGTAGCAGCCACGTAAAACTTGCAACATCAAAGTAGAGGATGTCTAACTTGTTTTTGCAGGGCATGTTGTGATGTGATATGGTCAAGATGTGATGAGATATAAATTGTTGTATGAGATGATCATGTTTTGTTAAAGTTATTGGCAACTGGCAGAAGCCTTATGGTTGTCTCGTTATTGCATAACATGCAAGCGCCATATAATTGCTTTACTTTGTCGCTATGTGATAGCAATAGTTGCAAAAGCAATGGTTGGCGCGATGACCATGTGACGACACATTGATAGAGATCAAGATGATGGAGATCATGGTGTCATGCCGGTGACGATGGAGATCATGATGGTACCTTGGAGATGGAAATCAAAGGCACAAGATGATAATGGCCATATCATGTCACATATTTTTATTGCATGTGATGTTTATCCTTTATGCATCTTATTTTGCTTAGCTCGACGGTAGCATTATGAGATGATCCCTTACAGAAATTTCAAGGTATAAGTGTTCTCCCTGAGTATGCACCGTTGCGACAGTTCGTCGTGCCGAGACACCACGTGATGATCGGGTGTGATAAGCTCTACGTTCACATACAATGGGTGCAAGCCAGTTTTGCACACATGGAATACTTAGGTTAAACTTGATGAGCCTAGCATATGCAGATATGGCCTCAGAACACTGGAGACCGAAAGGTGGAGCGTGAATCATATAGTAGATATGATCAACATAGTGATGTTCACCATTGAAAACTAGTCCATCTCACGTGATGATCGGACATGGTTTAGTTGATTTGGATCACGTGATCATTTAGATGACTATAGGGATGTCTATCTAAGTGGGAGTTCTTAAGTAATATGATTAATTGAACTTAAATTTATCATGAACTTAGTCCTGATAGTATTTGCATATCTATGTTGTAGATCAATTGCTCGCGTATAGCTTCCCTGTTTTATTTTTGATATGTTCCTAGAGAAAAATAAGTTTAAAGATGATAGTAGCAATGATGCGGACTAGGTCCGTGATCCGAGGATTATCCTCATTGCTGCATAGAAGAATTATGTCCTTGATGCACCACTAGGTGACAGACCTATTGCAGGAGCAGATGCAGACGTTATGAACGTTTGACAAGCTCGGTATGATGACTACTTGATAGTTTAGTGCACCATGCTTTACGTCTTAGAACCGGGACTTCAAAAATGTTTTGAACGCCACGGAGCATATAAGATGTTCCAAGAGTTGAAATTGGTATCTCATACTCATGCCCATGTCAAGAGGTATGAGACCTCTGACAGTACTTTGCCTACAAGATGGAGGAGAATAGCTCAACCGGTGAGCATGTGTTCAGATTGTCTAGGTACTACAATTGCTTGAATCAAGTGGGAGTTAATCTTCCAGATAAGATAGTAATTGATAAAGTTCTCTAGTCACTATCACCAAGTTACTAGAACTTAGTGATGAACTATAATATGCAAGGGATGACAAAAGTAATTCCCATGCTCTTCGTGATGCTGAAATTGGTGAAGGTAGAAATCAAGAAATAGCATCAAGTGTTGATGGTTAACACGACCACTAGTTTCAAGAAAAGGGCAAAGGGAAAGAAAGAGGAACTTCAAAGAAGAAAGGCAAGCAAGTTGCCACTCCCACGAAGAAGCTCAAAGCTAGACCCAAGCTTGGAACTGAGTGCTTCTACTGCAAAGGAAATGGTCACTGGAAGTGGAAGTGCCCTAGATACTTGGCGGATAAGAAGGATGGCAAAGTGAACAAAAGTATATATTTGATATACATGTTATTCATGTGTAATTTACTAGTGTTTATAACAACACCTCGGTATTTGATACTGGTTCAGTTACTAAGAGTAGTAACTCGAAACAGGAGTTGCAAAATAAACATAGACTAGTTAAGGGCGAGGTGATGATGTGAGTTGGAATTGATTCCAAGGTTGATAATATCACCATCGCACACTCCCTTTACCTTCGAGATTAGTGTTGAACCTAAAATAAATGTTATTTGGTGTTTGCGTAGAGCATAATATGATTGGATCATGTTTATTGCAATACGGTTATTCATTTAAGTCAAGGATAATTGTTATTCTGTTTACATGAATAAAACCTTCCGAGGTCATACACCCAAGGTGAATGGTTTATTGAATCTCGATCGTAGTAATACACATATTCATAATATTGAAGCCAAAAGATGCGAAGTTAATAATGATAGTGCAACTTATATGTGACACTGCCGTTTAGGTCATATTGGTGTAAAGCGCATGAAGAAACTCCATGCTGATGGGCTTTTGGAATCACTTGATTATGAATCATTTGATGCTTGCGAACTGTGCCCCGTGGGCAAGATGACTAAAACTCCATTCTCCGAAATAATGGAGTAAGCAACTGACTTATTGGAAATAATACATACTGATGTATGCAATCCGATGAGTGTTGAGGCTTGTGGCGGGTATCGTTATTTTCTGATCTTCATAGATGATTTCAGCAGATATGTGTATATCTACTTGATGAAATATAAGTCTGAAACATTTGAAAAGTTCAAAGAATTTCATAGTGAAGTGGAAAATCATCGTAACATGAAAATAAAGTTTCTACGATCTGATCGTGGAGGAGAATATTTGAGTTACGAGTTTGGTCTTCATTTGAAACAATGCGTAATAGTTTCGCAACTCACGCCACCTAGAACACCACAGCGTAATGGTGTGTCCGAACGTCATAACCGTACTTTATTAGATATGGTGCAATATATGATGTCTCTTACCAATTTATCACTATCGTTTTGGGGTTATGCATTAGAGACAGCTGCATTCACATTAAATAGGGCACCATCTAAATCCATTGAGACGAGACCATATGAATTGTGGTTTAGCAAGAAACCTAAGATGTCATTTCTTAAAGTTTGGGGCTATGATGCTTATGTGAAAAAGTTTCAACCTGATAAGCTCGAACCCAAATCGGAGAAATGCATCTTCATAGGATACCCAAAGGAAACTGTTGGGTACACCTTCTATCACATATCCGAAGGCAAGATATTCGTTGCTAAGAATGGATCCTTTCTAGAGAAGAAGTTTCTCTCGAAAGAAGTGATTGGGAGGAATGTAAAACTTGATGAGGTAATTGTACCTTCTCCCGAATTGGAAAGTAGTTCATCATAGAAATCAGTTCTAGTGATTCCTACACCAATTAGTGAGGAAGTTAATGATGATGATCATGAAACTTCAGATCAAGTTACTACCGAACCTCATAGGTCAACCAGAATACGTTCGCACCAGAGTTGTACGGTAATCCTCTTCTAGAGGTCATGTTACTTGACCATGACGAACCTACGAACTATGAGGAAGCGATGATGAGCCCAGATTCCGCAAAATGGCTTGAAGCCATGAAATCTGAGATGAGATCCATGTATTAGAACAAAGTATGGACTTTGATTAACTTGCCCGTTAATCGGTGAGCCATTAAGAATAAATGGCTTTTCAAGAGGAAGACGGACACTGATAGTAGTGTTACTATCTACAAAGCTCGAATTGTCACAAAATGTTTTCGACAAGTTCAAGATGTTGACGATGATGAGATTTTCTCACTCGTAGCGATGCTTAAGTCTGTCCGAATCATGTTAGCAATTGCCACATTTTATGAAATCTGGCAAATGGATGTCAAAACTGCATTCCTTAATGGATTTCTTAAAGAAGAGTTGTATATGATGCAACAAGAATGTTTTGTCAATCCTAAAGGTGCTAACAAAGTGTGCATGCTCCAGCGATCCATCTATGGACTGGTGCAAGCATCTCGAAGTTGGAATATATACTTTGATAAAGTGATCAAAGCATATGGTTTTATACAGACTTGCGGTGAAGCCTGTATTTACAAGAAAGTGAGTGGGAGCACTACATCATTTCTGATAAGTCTATGTGAATGACATATTTTTGATCGGAAATGATGTAGAATTTTCTGGAAAGCATAAAGGAGTGTTTGAAAAGAGTTTTTCGAAGAAAGAACTCGATGAAGCTACTTACATCTTGAGCATCAAGATCTATAGAGATAGATCAAGACGCTTGATATATTTTCAATGAGTACATACCTTGACAAGATTTTGAACTAGTTCAAAATGGAAAAGTCAAAGAAGGAGTTCTTTCCTGTGTTGCAAGGTGTGAAGTTGAGTAAAGACTCAAAATCCGACCACAACAGAAAATAGAAAGGGAATGAAAAGTCATTCCCTATGCCTCAGTCATAGGTTCTATAAAATATGATATGCTGTGTACCAGACCTATTGTGTACCTCACCATAAGTTTGGCAAGAGTTTAAAATAGTGATCCAGGAGTGGATCACTGGACAACGGTCAAAAATATCCTTAGTGGAATTAGGAAATGTTTCTCGGTGATGGAGGTGACAATGAGTTTGTCGTAAAGAGTTATGTCGATGCAAGCTTTGACACCGATCTGGATGAATCTAAGTCTCGATCTAGATATATATCGAAAGTGGGAAGAATTAGCTAGAGTAGCTCCCCGCAAAGCATTGTAGACATAGAAAATTTGCAAAATACATACGGCTCCGAATGTGGCAGACCGTTGACTAAATTTCTCTCACAAACAAAACATGAGTACTCTTTGGGTGTTAATCACATAGCGATGTGAACTAGAATATTAACTCTAATAAACCCTTTGGGTGTTAGTCACATGGAGATGTGAACTAATCACATAAATATGTGAACTATTGGTGTTAAATCACATGACTCTAGTGCAAGTGGGAGACTGAAGGAAATATGCCCTAGAGGCAATAATAAAGTTGTTATTTATATTTCCTCATATGATGATAAATGTTTGTTATTCATGCTAGAATTGTATTAACCGGAAACTTAGTACATGTGTGAATACATAGACAAACAGAGTGTCACTAGTTTGCCTCTACTTGACTAGCTCGTTGAATCAATGATGGTTATGTTTCCTAACCATAGACGTGAGTTGTCATTTGATTAACAGGATCACATCATTAGAGAATGATGTGATTGACTTGACCCATCCGTTAGCATTGCACGATGATCGTTTAGTTTGTTGCTATTGCTTTCTCCATAACTATACATGTTCCTATGACTATGAGATCATGCAACTCCCGAATATCGGAGGAACACTTTGTGTGCTACCAAACATCACAACGTAATTGGGTGATTATAAAGGTGCTCCACAGGTGTCTCCGACGGTGTTTGTTGAGTTCGCATGGATCAAGATTAGCATTTGTCACTCCAATTGTCAGAGAGGTATCCCCGGGCCCTCTTTGTAATGTACATCACTATAAGCCTTGGAAGCAATGTAGCCAATGAATTAGTTACGGGATGTAGCATTACAAAACGAGTAAAGAGACTTTCCGGTAACGAGATTGAACTAGGTATTGAGATACCAACGATCGGGTCTCGGGCAAGTAACATACCGATGACAAAGGGAACAACGTATATCGTTATGCGGTTTGACCGATAAAGATATTCGTAGAATATGTAGGAACTAATATGAGCATCTAGGTTCCGCTATTGTTTATTGACCGGAGACATGTCTCGGTCATGTCTACATAGTTCTCGAACCCGTAGGGTCCGCACGCTTAACGTTCGGTGACGATCGATATTATGAGTTTATGTGTTTTGATGTACCAAAGGTAGTTTGGAGTCCCGAATTTGATCATGGACATGACGAGGAGTCCTGAAATGGTCAAGACGTAAATATAGATATATTGGACGACTATGTTTGGACATCGGAAGGGTTCCGAGTGAAGTTCGGGCATATACTGGAGTACTGGGGGTTACCGGAACCCCCCGGGGAGTTTAATGGGCCTTATGGGCCTTAGTGGAAAGAGAGAGGGGCTGCTAGGGCAGGCCGCGTGCCCCCTCCCCCTCTGGTCCGAATTGGACTAGGAAGGGGGGCGGCGCCCCCCTTTTCCTTGTCCCTCTTTCCTCCTTCCTTCTCCTACTCCTACTACATGGACAGGGGGGAATCCTACTCCTCGTGGGAGTAGGACTCCCCATGGGGCGCACCATAGGAGGGCCGGCCCTCCCCTCCTCCACTCCTTTATATACAGGGGAGTGGGGCACCCCATAGACATACAAGTTGATCATTGATCTTTTAGCCGTGTGCGGTGCCCACCTCCACCATAATCCACCTTAGTTATATCGTAGCGGTGCTTAGGCGAAGCCCTGTTCCGGTAGCAACATCATCACCATCACCACGCCGTCGTGCTGACAAAGCTCTCCCTCGAAGCTCTACTGGATCGTGAGTTCACGGGACGTCACCGAGCCGAATGTGTGAAGATCGTGGAGGTGCCGTATCTTCGGTGCTAGATCGGTCGATCGTGAAGACGTACGACTACATCAACCACTTTGTCATAACGCTTCCGCTTACGGTCTACGAGGGTACGTAGATGATACTCTCCTCTCTCGTTGTTATGCATCACCATGATCTTGCATGTGCGTAGGATTTTTTTTGAAATTACTGCATTCCCCAACACAAATGCAGGTCCCCTTCCTTGTCCCCTTGCACTGCCAAGCCGCCCGAGCACCTCCTCTTCCCGAGGCCCGAGCTCATCCAACCTCCCGAGCCCCGCCTCTTCCAGCAAGCGCGCCCGTCGGCGTCGACCACCACCACCGAGATCTGGCCGCTTCTTCCCTGCTGCGAGCCTCGCTGCCGGAGTGCCTCGCCATGCGGCCCTCACGGCGAGCTTCCCGCGTCCGCGACCTCCCTGCCTGCAAGCGCCAGCCGCCCTGTCTCGCCCCGCATTGACCAACCGTCGCGCCAAGTCCCGCTGCCGCCCCGCCGTTGACCTTCTGCGCCGCCGCACTGTCTCTCTATCGAGCGAGATGGACAGCGCTCGGACTGCTCCCTGTCGTGCACCAGGTGGGCCATGCACAGGCCTAGTGCGCCCAGGCCGGCCTCCTCTGTAGATGGGACAAGGCCAGCTGGGTGAGCCTCCAGTGCCCACGCTCCTATCGGGCCAGCCAGTTTCTGCCCGTGAGGTTTTTTTCCTGCCAGGACGAATTTTCTAATTTTCTAGAGAGCGCCTGTTTTACAAAAAACCTAGACTTCATGCATTTAATATCTCACAAACCATGCATTGGATTAAAATGTTTTGTATATGTGAAATTCTTAGAATTTCACCTAGTTTCATAATATGCTGCTTTTATCCATGTTAAAAATGTTTAAAGTGTTGTTTGATTAAATTTGCTCAAATGCCATGCTAAAATGATTTATTTAATAACTAAATAATCGTAGCTCTGAAATTAATAATATTTATATGTAAATGGGGTAGAAAAATGCATAGTTTAACATGGTGGCATTGCTTTGCATGTTTAATAAATCTAAAATATGGTTTAGGGCAGAACAGTGGCAAATTTGAAACATGCATATGGGGATTTTCCTGAATTGTTGTTTGTTGTTTCCAGCCTCATTTAAACTTGCCTAGATAGGTAGTTTTATTATGCTTCACCTCTTGCCATGTTAACCAACATTTAATCTTGTCTTGTTCATAAACGAGAGTGAACTAAATATTTGAATGTGGTGTTTCGTCAATATGCAACTCATTGCATATTGACCTCCACTTAATTTGTTGTATTGTTTGTTGCACTTTGCCATGCCATGCCTCATTAAATGGACATGCATCATACTTGATTGTGCATCAGCCATGTTTATGCTTGTTGGTTTACCATGTTGTTTGCTTCTTTCCGGTTGTGCTACTTCTCGATAGTTCTCGGTATCATTGCGATTGTGAGGATCTGTTCGACTACGTTGGTTCGTCTTCTTCATGGACTCGATCTTCTTCCTAGCGGGATTTCAGGCAAGATGACTGTTACCCTAGATACCACTACTATCTTTGCGTTGCTAGTTGTCTTGATGCTATTGCTATGTCACGCTACCTACCACTTGTTTATCAAGCCTCCCAAATCTCCATGAAACAACCTATAACCTTTTCACCATCCCAGCAAACCATTGTTTGGCTATGTTACCGCTCTGCTCAGCCCCTCTTATAGCATTGCTAGTTGCAGGTTCTTCCATGTTGGGACATGGATATCATGGGATATCACAATATCTCTTATTTAATTAATGCATCTATATACTTGGTAAATGGTGGAAGGCTTGGCCTTTTGCCCGGTGTTTTGTTCCACTCTTGCCGCCCTAGTTTCCATCATACATGTGTTATGTTCCTTGATTTTGCATCCCTAACACGGTGAGGGTTTATGGGCCCTTCCTGACAGCTCGCTTTGATTAAAACTCTTCCAGCAAAGCCCAACATTGGTTTTACCATTTGCCTAATAACAACTAAAACTTGAATAGGGACCCGCCGACACTCGAGGTCTCTTAATCAACCCCCCCGGCCAGTGCTCCTCAAGAGTGTTGGTACACCTACCTAGTAGTCGGCGGTGCCACCTCAGGGCAACTCGATGGTATTTTGGCTATCGTCCACTTTGCATAGACAGTGTTGTCCCGAGAACGAGATACACGCGGCTCCTATCGGGGTATCAATGCACCGGGTGGTCTTGCTGGTTTTGTTTTACCATTGTCGAAATGTCTTGTGCACCAGGATTCCAAGTCTGATCGGAGGGTCCCGAGATGGAGGATTGTCTCCGCGGATCATGAGCTTGTCATTAAGTTGGGACACCCCTGCAGGGTTTAAACTTTCGAGAGCCGTGCATGCGGTTATGTGGTATTTGGGAATTTGTTAATATCTGGTTGTAGTTGACTTGAACTAAAGTCAATTAAAATACACCAACCGCGTGCGTAACCGTGACTGTCTCTTTTCAAGTGAGTCGAAAAGATAACAAGGTTTGGGTTATGTTTGAACGTAAGTAGTTCAGGATCACTTCTTGATCATTAATAGTTTGCGACCGTTGCGTAGTTTCTCATCTTACTCTTGTACTTGTAAGTTAGTCACCATACAATGCTTTGCCGCTTGCTGCAACATCACCACTTATCCATTCCATACCCTTTAAGCTTTCCTAGTCTTGATACCCATGGTAATGGGATTGCTGAGTCCTCGTGGCTCACAGATTACTACAACAATAGTTGCAGGTATAGGTAATGAGATGCTATGATGTGAGAGCGATGCTTGCTTGTTTGGAGTTCTTCTGCTTCTTCTTCTTCGATCAAGGGATAGGTTCCGGGTCGGGGAGACTGGGATTAGCAAGGTGGATGTCGTTCTTCTTTTTCATTTGTTTTCATCCGTAGTCGAATCTTGCGCTTCTGTATGATGATTGCTATGTATTGATGAACTGTTGTATTGATGTTGTACCTTGTGGCGAGTGTAAGCCTTTGTCTTGTATTCTCATCTATTCAATACATGGTATATTGAAATGATATCCACCTTGATAAGCGCTCGAAATGCGGTTGTGCCCCAATCATAAATTCATCACGTGATTGGGATAGAATCGCATCTTGGGCACCACACTAGGCTCGTCAAGTTTAACCCAAGTATTCTGCATGTGCAAAACTGGCTTGCATCCGTTGTATGTGGATGAAGAGCTTATCACACCCGATCATCATGTGGTGTCTCGACATGATGAACTTTAGCAACAATGCATACTTAGGGAGAACACTTGTACCTCGAAATTTAGTGAGGGATCATCTTATAATGCTACCTCCATACTAAGCAAAATAAGATGCATAAAGGATAAACATCATATGCAATCAAAATTTGTGACATTATATGGCCATCATCATCTTGTGCCTTTGATCTCCATCTCCAAAGCACCTTCATGATCTCGTTCATCACCGGCTTGACACCTTGATCTCCATCGTAGCATCATTGTCGTCTCGCCAAGTATTGCTTCTATGACTATCACTACCGCTTAGTGATAAAGTAAAGAAATTACATGGTGATTGCCTTTCATACAATAAAGCGACAACCATAAGGCTCCTGCCAATTGCCGATAACTTTTACAAAACATGATCATCTCATACAACAATTTATATCTCATCATGTCTTGACCATATCACATCACAACATGCCCTACAAAAACGAGTCAGACATCCTCTACTTTGTTGTTGCAAGTTTTACGTGGCTGCTACGGGCTTCTAGCAAGAACTGTTCTTACCTATGAATCAAAACCATAACGATTTTTCGTCAAGTATGCTATTTTAACCTTCAACAAGGACCAACCATAGTCAAACTTGATTCTACTAAAGTTGGAGAAACAGAAACCTGCCAGCCACTTATGTGCGAAGAACGTCGGTAGAACTAGTCTCATGAACGCGGTCAAGTAATATCGGTCCGGGATGCTTCATCCGACAATACCGCCGAATCAAATTAAGACGTTGGTGGTAATAAGTATGACTATTATCGCGCATAACTCTTTGTGTTCTACTCGTGCATATAACATCTACGCATAGACCTGGCTCGGATGCCACTATTGGGGAACGTAGTAATTCAAAAAAATTCCTACGATAACGCAAGATCTAACTAGGAGATGCATAGCAACGAGATGGGGAGAGTGTGTCCACGTACCCTTGTAGACCGAAAGTGGAAGCGTTTAGTAATACGGTTGATGTAGTTGAACGACTTCACGATCCAACCGGTCCAAGTACCGAATGTACGGCACCTCCGTGTTCAGCACACGTTCAACACGATGACGCCCCTCGAGTTCTTGATCCAGTTGAGGATGAGGGAGAGTTCCGTCATCACGATGGTGTGGCAACGGTGATGATGAAGTTACCGGCGCAGGGCTTCACCTAAGCACTACGATGATATGACCGAGGTGTTAAACTGTGGAGGGGGCACCGCACACGGCTAAGAGATTGTCTGTTGTGCTATTGGGGTGCCCCTGGCCACATATATAAAGGAGGGAGGGAGAGAGGAGGCCGGCCAGGTTGGGCGCGCCAGGGGGAGTCCTACTTGGACTCCTAGTCCTAGTAGGATTCGCCCTCCCCTTTTCCTTTCTTCCACTGGAGGGAAAGGAAGGAGGGGAGAAGGAGAAGGAAGGAGGGGGCCGCACCCCCACCCCTTGTCCAATTCGGATTGGGCAGGGGGAGGCGCGCACCACCTCGTGGCCCTTCTTTCCTCTCTCCACTAAAGCCCACTATGGCCCATTAACTTCTCCGGGGGGGGGGGGGTTCCGGTAACCTCCCGGTACTCTGAAAAAATGCCCAAACTACTCGGAACCATTCCGATGTCCAAATGCAACCTTCCAATATATGAATCTTTAGCTCTCGACCATTTCGAGACTCCTCGTCATGTCCATGATCTCATCCGGGACTCTGAACAAACTTCGGCCATCAAATCGCATAACTGATAATACAAATCATCATCGAACGTTAAGTGTGCGGACCCTATGGGTTCGAGAACTATGTAGACATGACCGAGACACATCTCTGGTCAAGAATCAATAGCGGAACCTGGATGCTCATATTGGCTCCTACATATTCTACGAAGATCTTTATCGGTCAAACCGCATAATAACATACGTCCCTTTGTCATTGATATGTTACTTGCCCGATATTCGATTGTCGCTATCATCATACCTAGTTCAATCTCATTACCGGCAAGTCTCTTTACTCGTTCCGTAATGCATCATCCCGTAACTAACTCATTAGTCAAATTGCTTGCAAGGCTTATAGTGATGCACATTACCGAGAGGGCCCAGAGATACCTCTCCGATACACGGAGTGACAAATCCTAATCTCGATCTATGCCAACTCAACAAACACCATCGGAGACACCTGTAGAGTATCTTTATAATCACCCAGTTACGTTGTGACGTTTGATAGCACACAAGGTGTTCCTCCAGTATTCGGGAGTTGCATAATCTCATAGTCAAAGGAACACGTATAAGTCATGAAGAAAGAAATAACAATAAAACTAATTGATCATTATGCTAAGCTAACAGATGGGTCTTGTCCATCACATCATTCTCTAATGATGTGATCCCGTTCGTCAAATGACAACACATGTCTATGGTGAGGAAACTTAACCATCTTTGATTAACGAGCTAGTCTAGTAGAGGCATACTACGGACACTCTGTTTGTCTATGTATTCACGCATGTACTAAGTTTCCGATTAATACAATTCTAGCATGAATAATAAACATTTATCATGATATAAGGAAATATAAATAACAACTTTATTATTGCCTCTAGGGCATATTTCCTTCAGACCTATGTGCTAAACAGGATTGTTCCTTGTTGGTTTCAGACTGCTGGCTGGAGGGCTATCCATCCTTTCTTCTTAGTAGCCCAAGGGCAGATTGTACTCATATGTTAACTTTGTAATAAAGCTCCCCAAGTTCGTAGCAAAAAAACACTCTCATTCACGGGCAACTGATGCGGGTGGGTGGTGTTTTTGCATTTGCCCCCTTGGATCTTTGCTTTGTCACTCATCCGCCCTCCCCTGTTCCACTCGTGAAAACAGAAGCTCTCCCGACCATGGACGGTGGTGGCTGGCTAATGATCGTCGGCTGGTCCAGCACTTGAGCTTCCCAGGGACAGTGGGACGAAGCGGCTTGCCAACGCATCTGCTGACTGTACTCTGCGGCGTCGATGGGTGCCCCCATAGGGAGGCTGGATGGGTTTGCAGCACCCACGTATGGTTAGTGGAATTCTCCCTGTGCGGCTAGCGATTTTTGTTCAGATCACGCCATTTCACGATGGTTAGTTTCCCTATGTTCTGTTGTTCAATTAGATGGAATTTCATACGTATCTACTACCCCAATAAAAGTACGAATCTATCTACTGCCCCTATAAAAGCACGAAGTGCGGAGATCCAAATTCATCTTATGCATCCATACAACAGATCGTACAACCTATATTCTTTCAATCTTCAACATAAATTGTAATTAGCACTGTATTTTCCACAAACCCACGTCTCCCGCAACCGCCCCCCGGCATTGCCCTGTGTATGCGAGGGAAAATGCACTTTGGGAGTCGTGGATTAGGGGGTCTCCGGACAGCCGGACTATATCCATTGGCCGGACTGTTAGACTATGAGGATACAGGATTGAAGACTTCGTCTCGTGTCCGAATGGGACTCTACTTGGCGTGGAAGGCAAGCTAGGCAATACGGATATGTGTATCTCCTCCTTTGTAACCGACCTTGTGTAACCCTAACCTCTCCGGTGTCTATATAAACCGGAGGGTTTTAGTCCGTAGGACAACATACAATCATACCATAGGCTAGCTTCTAGGGTTTAGCCTCTCTGATCTCGTGGTAGATCTACTCTTATACTACCCATATCATCTATATTAATCAAGCAGGACATAGGGTTTTACCTCCATCAAGAGGGCCCGAACCTGGGTAAAACATTGTGTTCCCTCCCTCCTGTTACCATCCTCCTTAGATGCACAGTTCGGGACCCCCTACCCGAGATCTGCCGGTTTCGACACCGACATTGGTGCTTTCATTGAGAGTTCCTCTGCGTCGTCGCCGTTAGGCTTGATGGCTCCTACTATCATCGATAGCGATGCAGTCTAGGGTGAGATTTTTCTCCCCGGACAGATCTTCGTATTCGGCGGCTTTGCACTGCGGGCCAATTCGCTTGGCCATCTGGAGCAGATTGAAAGTTACGTCCCTGGCCACCAGGTCAGGTTTGGAAGCATAAACTACACGGCCGATATCCGCGGAGACTTGATCTTCGATGGATTCGAGCCTCTGCCTTGTGCGTCACGCGGTCACGATGAGTACGATTTAGCTCTACCATCGGACAGTGTTAAGATCGCACCGGCAGCCGCTCCGACCCTCAATTCGGAGTCAGTTGCGCCTTCGCGCGGACGGGTGGATGGACCCCGCCACGGAGGCCTTACCCTTAGCGGCGATCGAGCCGAACATCGACCTTACCTTGCACGAGAGCCGTGTTGCTAAACTGCCGGATCCTTCTCTGGCCACGGACTCCGAACCGCCTGCGCCCGTTCCTATAAAATCTGATTGGGCGCCGATCATGGAGTTTACCTCCGCGGATATCTTTCAGCACTCGCCCCTCGGCAATATACTGAACTCATTAAGGTCTCTCTCCTTGTTAGGAGGATCCTGGCCGAACTATGTCCGGCAGGACTGGGATGCGGACGACAAAGAAATTCGCGGCCCACCCACCACCCACTTAGTAGCCACTGTCAACGACTTAACCGACATGCTCGACTTCGACTCCGAAGATATCGACGGTATGGATGACGATGCGGGAGACGAAGAGGAACCACTGCCCACAGGGCACTGGACATCCACCTCATCATACGATATATACATGGTGGATACACCCAAAGAAGGCAATGGCAACGAGACAACGGAGGATGACCCCTCCAAGAAGCAACCCAAGCGCCAACGTCAGCGGCGCCGCTCTAAGTACCGCCAAAGCAAAAGTGGTAATACCGACATAGGAGGTAATAACACTCCGGATAGTGCCGAAGACAACAACAACCCCCTCCAGCAAGATTTAGAGCAGGAGGATGGAGGAGCCAGCCCTCCTAAGAGAGCGGCAGATGGAGAAGCGGAGGATGATAATTACATGCCCCCCTCTGAAGACGAGGCAAGCCTCGGCGATGACGAATTCGCCGTGCCAGAGGATCCCGGCGAACAAGAGCGCTTCAAACGCTGGCTTATGGCCACGACAAATAGCCTTAAGAAAAAGCAGCAGCAGCTTCAAGCTGATCAAGATCTGCTAGCCGACAGATGGACTGAAGTCCTTGCGGCCGAGGAATATAAACTCGAGCGCCCCTCCAAGAGTTACCCAAAATGCAGGTTGCTACCTCGATTGGAGGAAGAAGCGTATGACACGGCTGATCGGCCACCTCGTGGCCGTGATAGAGAGGCATTCCAGCCAAAAGCTCAGCCCGCACCCCTACGCCATTCAAATAAAAAAGCATGGGGAGACACGCCAGACCTGCGAGACGTATTGGAGGACAAAGCAAAACATGCAAGATCGATCTACGGATCATGAGGGCGCGCCACTATGCGAGACGATAAATGTCATGCCGGATATAGTAAAAGTAAATCCGACCGGAAAGAACACAGCGGGCAAGACGCATTCGAGCTGCGTCGCGATATAGCCCAATACAGAGGCGCCGCACACCCCTTATGCTTCATAGACGGAGTAATGGATCATCAAATCCCAGAAGGTTTCAAACCTGTAAATATTGAATCATACGACGGCACAACAGATCCTGTGGTATGGATCGAGGATTTCCTCCTCCACATCCACATGGCCCGCGGTGACGACTTACATGCCATCAAATACCTCCCACTAAAGCTCAAGGGACCAGCGCGGCATTGGCTTAACAGCTTGCCAGCATAGTCCATTAGCTGTTGGGAAGATCTGGAAGCCGCATTCCTCGACAACTTTCAGGGCACTTATGTGCGGCCACCAGATGCCGATGACTTGAGCCACATAATTCAGCAGCCAGAAGAATCGGCCAGGCAATTCTGGGCTCGGTTCCTAACAAAGAAAAATCAAATCGTTGACTGTCCGGATGCAGAGGCCCTAGCGGCTTTCAAACACAACATCTGCGACGAGTGGCTAGCCCGGCACCTTGGTCAGGAAAAGCCGAAATCTATGGCAGCCCTCACGACACTCATGACCCGCTTTTGTGTTGGAGAAGATAGCTGGCTAGCCCGCAGTAACAATATGTCAAAGAACCATGGTACTTCGGATGCCAAGGACGGCAATAGCAGGTCGCGTCGCAACAAACATAAGCGCTGCATTAACAGCGATAATCCCGAGGATACGGCAGTCAATGCCGGATTCAAAGGCTCTAAACCCGGTCAGTGGAAAAAGCCATTCAAACAAAGTACGCCGGGTCCGTCCAGTTTGGACCGTATACTTGATCGCTCATGTCAAATACACGGCACCCCAGACAAGCCAGCCAATCACACCAACAGGGATTGTTGGGTGTTCAAGCAGGCCGGCAAGTTAATTGCCGAAAACAAGGATAAGGGGCCACATAGCAATGACGAGGAGGAGCCCCGGCAGCCACACATCGAAGGACAGAAGAGGTTTCCTCCACAGGTGCGGACGGTGAACATGATATACGCAACCCACATCCCCAAGAGGGAGCGGAAGCGTGCGCTCAGGGACGTATATGCGTTGGAGCCAGTCGCCCCAAAGTTCAACCCATGGTCTTCCTATCTGATCACTTTCGATCGCAGGGACCATCCCACTAGTATCCGTCATGGCGGATTCACCGCACTGGTTCTAGACCCAATCATTGACGGATTTCACCTCACTCGAGTCCTTATGGATGGCGGCAGCAGCCCGAACCTGCTTTATCAGGACACAGGGCGGAAAATGGGTATAGACCCCTCAAGGATCAAACCCACAAAAATGACCTTTAAAGGCGTCATTCCAGGCGTAGAGGCCCATTGCACAGGCTCAATAACACTAGAAGTGGTCTTCGGATCCCCGGATAACTTCCGAAGCAAAGAGTTAACTTCGATATAGTTCCGTTCCGCAGTGGTTATCATGCACTGCTCGGGCGAACCGCATTTGCGAGATTTAATGCGGTACCGCATTATGCATACCTCAAGCTCAAGATGCCAGGACCCCGTGGGGTTATTACAGTCAATGGAAACACAAAGCGCGCTCTCCGAACGGAGGAGCACACTGCGGCACTCGCAGCAGAAGTGCAAAGCAGCCTCTCCAGGCAATCCACCAGTTCGGCGTTTCAAGACCCGGACACCTTCAAGCGTGCTCGGAGCAATCGGCAACTAGACCGCCTGGCGTGATCTGAGCTCGCATAGCAATGCGGCCCCCACCCCAGTCCCAGCCAAACGGCGAAACTCGTGCCACGCGTACATAATTACGCATTAAAAATACCATGGGCACAGACGGGGAGGGGGGCACAACTGCGGCACACCCCAAGACGCGGCTTAAACCGCATTAGGGGCTTCTCGTTTGGTTATTTTTCTCTTTTTCAGGACATCAATCTCTGGAAACCCTGTGCGGCAGCACTATGGCCAAACACATGATGCAGCAACCAAGGAGGCAGAAAGCTACGTCACACCACAGAATTCCCAGGTGGATTACAGTAACGAGCGAAATATTTGATTTAATACCATTCCTCAGCTTGCCCTTGGAAGGGACATAGTCCTACTCTTTGCTTATCGCACTATCTGTATCATTCTGCTTTAATGCACCTTTTTGAATAAACAATGCCTAACATTACGACTATTATTGCATTCTTGTTATATATATGTGTTCATTAATGACGCCTTGCTACTGTACACTTTGGTACGACCAATACACCAGGGGCTTACGTACCCCACAATATGGTGTGAAAAGTCCAAACACTTTCACAAGTGCGGCACCCCGAACTTATAGCATTATATGCATCAGCTCCGAATCATGTCTTTGGTCAAATGTTGGGTTTGCCCGGCTCCTATGTTTTGGTACCTTATGTTTCGCTCTATCGGCTAAGGTAGCACTAGGAGAACTACTACGATTGTGCTCCGGTTCTGCTGGGCTAAGCACCTTAGCAGAGAAAGCTAAAACTGACTGTCATGATAAGGCGAGAGACTGGTCGCTGTTCGGCGAGGTTTCGAGTCCCTAAAGACTTATGCCGCTTAGAGCGAGGGGCCGGCCCTGTCCGGCTTGTGAGAGTGATAAAGCATTATTAGTCCGGTTTCCTTGTTCGTTGCGCTGAGCACCTCCCTCGAAGGACCCAAAAATGGGAACAAGAGTGCTCAGGTTTATCCCGAACACCCCAGCGCTCGCGGCATGGGGGCAGAAGCTGAGGACTAGCCATCTCTCAGATTGGATAAACAGCCAAATAGAAGGTAATATTTTAAATTCAAATAAGCGTTGCATAGCGCATATGAACAAGTTTTCATAAATACAGGATCACACGAGCAAGTTTCACTCAAATATTACATCTTTCGTGCACTCGTCTGCTATGAGACGGGCACCCGGAAGAACACCCTCGTAGTACATCTCGGGGTGGCGATGCTCCTTGCCCTCCGGTGGCCCTTCCTTGATCAGCTTCACGGCGTCTAGCCTGACCCACTGCAACTTCACACGGGCGAAAGCCCAGCGTGCACCTTCAATGCAGACGGATCGCTTGACGACCTCCTGCCATGGGCAGGCATCCACAAGCTGCCTCACCAGGCCGAAGTAGCTGTTCGAAAGGGCGTCGCCAGGCCACAGCCAGACTATAAAGCCCTTCATGGCCTGTTCGGCCGCCTTGTGCAGTTCGACCAACTGTTTTAGCTGGTCGCTCACAAACACTTGGTGTTCGGTCCCAACATACTGGGCCCAGAACAACTTCTCCGTTGAGCTTCCATCCTCGGCCTAGTGAAACTTCGCGACATCCGACACGCTGTGGGGCAAATTTGCGAATGCTCCTGGAGAGCTCCGAATTTGGGTAAGTAATCGGTAATTTACTTTTGCATGCTTGCTTTGCATATAGAATGCCTTACCCGCCGCTATCTTCTTCATTGTGTCGATCTCCTAGAGGGCCTTTTGGGCTTCGGCCTTGGCACTTTTTGCGCTCTCAAGGGCCGCGACAAGCTCAGACTCTCGCGTCTTCGAGTAAAGCTCCAATGCCTCGTGCTTCGTCATGAGAGCCTGGAGCTCTTGCTGCACCTCACCCACTCGAGCCTCTTGCTTTTCTCGCTCGGTGCACTCCTTAGCCGCTTTATCTTTGGCCTTGGACAGCGCTTGCTTTAGGGTCGCCACTTTAGTCGTGGCCCCTGGCAAATTCATGATGATCCTGTCATTTTGCAATCGCATTCCTTTTTATACATATCCATAGACTTGGTATTACTTACCTTTTTTCTCCTCGAGCTGCCTCTTGGCAAGGCCGAGCTCGTCCTGGGACCCTTTAAGGTCCTGCTTCAGTACGGCGACCTCCGCAGTAAGTGCGGCGGACGCCAACAGCGAAGCCTGCATATGCATATTGACATACTTATATTAGACTCCCGCGATATTGTTTGATCCTTTGTTTGGCTTTTCTTTATGAACACCGAACAGAGCATCAGGGGCTATTGTCTATGCGGTAATATTTTTCCTATATTTTAAACACTTACCTCAAAGCCTATTAGAAGGCTGGCACAGGCTTCAGTCAATCCGCTCTTGGCGGACTGAACCTTCTGGATCACCGCACTCATAATAGTGTGGTGCTCCTCGTCGATGGAAGTGCCGCAAAGCGCTTCCAGCAGATTGTTCGGCGCCTCTGGATGGACAAGGGTCACCGATGCAGGCGTCTTGCCCCTCTTAGAAGGGGGCCGCCTGCCCGAGTCCGGAACCACTGGAGGTTCCGACGCGGTGTCCGGCTGAGGGCCGAACTCGGAGCCCTCAGGGTCCTTGTCCACTCTGCTCCCGGAGTTCGGGAGGCTGTTTTGAGGCGCCTCCGGGACCGTCTCCCCTCGACCCGGTGCCTCTTGAGACAACACCCCGGCGTCATCTGCAGGATGAGGGGAGGTGGCGGTCGGAACTGGATCGCTATCCATATCCGACGAGCCCAGGGAGCCGTCCGATGATACATCGATACGGGCTCGGGGCGGCCTGCATAATCATATTTTGGCGTTAGGTGAAGTAGTGCGACAAAGGAATGCTATGAGTTACTCTGGTATCTGAATACTTATGACTTCCCCAGGGGCTTGGCCCTGGGCAGCCACTCGTCTTCGCCATCGGCGGCGGTGGTAGAGCTGTCCGGAAGGAGAGTCCTCCCCTTCTTGGACCCTTCGGCCTCCCCAGTTGGGGCGGCCTTCCTTTTTTTGTCTTCCCCGTCTGGAGGGGGAGCATCTTCTTCTGCCTCCTCGTCTTCGGCGTAGGATTGCACCGTAGAGTCCTCGGACGGTGAGTCCGATGACGCCTGGCGTCGGGAATTCTTTCGGGTTCCCTTGGCCTTCTTGGTCTTCTCCGGCACCTTATAAGGAGCCGGAGTCAGCATCTTCGTCAGAAGAGCGTCTGCTGGGCCTTCGGGCAAAGGAGCCCGACAGTCGATCTGTCCGGCCGTCTCCTACCAGTCCTGTCAAAGGTACGGGAGTTTAGATCCCGCATGGAGTCAAGCTAGGAAAAACAAGTATCCCGTAAGAGGTAAAGTAGCTTACCGCGCTAGCTTGGCGCTTCACGCTGAATCCGTGATCCTTAGTAGTGGGAGGGGGGACCTCGGCGCTCTTGAACAGCACCCTCCAGGCATCTTCGTGAGTTGTGTCAAAGAGCCTATTCAGAGTTCGGTGTTGCGCCGGGTCGAACTCCCACAAGTTGAAGGCCCATTGTTGGCACGGGAGGATTCAGCGGTGGAGCATGACCTGGACTACATTGACAAGTTTGAGCTTCTTGTTCACCATGTTTTGAATACATGTTCGATGTCTGGTCAGCTCTCCCGAACTACCCCAGGACAGGCCCTTCTCTTGCCAGGAGGTGAGCCATGTGGGGAAGCCAGATCGGAACTCGGGGGCCGCTACCCATGTAGGGTCACGCGGCTCGGTGATGTAGAACCACCCTGATTGCCACCCCTTTATGGTCTCCACGAAGGAGCCCTCGAGCCATGTGACGTTGGGCATCTTGCCCACCATGGCGCCTCCGCACTCTGCCTAGCGGCCACTCACTACCTTCGGCTTGACATTGAAAGTCTTCAGCCATAAGCCGAAGTGGGGCTTGATGCGGAGGAAGGCCTCGCACACGACGATAAACACCGAGATGTTGAGGATGAAGTTCGGGGCCAGATCGTAGAAATCCAGGCCGTAGTAGAACATGAGCCCCCGGACAAATGGGTGGAGAGGAAATCCCAGTCCATGGAGGAAATGGGTAAGGAACACTACCCTCTCATGGGGCCTGGGGGTGGGGATGAGCTGCCCCTCCTCTGGGAGCCGGTGCGCGATGTCGTCGGGCAAGTATCCGGCTCTCCTCAGCTTCTTGACGTGTCCCTCCGTGATGGAGGAGATCATCCACCTGCCTCCCGCTCCGGACATGGTTGGAGAAGGTCGAGGTGGGAAATGCGAACTTGGGTGCTGGAGCTCGAGTGTGCGAAGATGGACGAGCAAAGGAGGAAGAAGGCGTGGATGAAAAGGTAAATCCTTATCCCTTTATATGGGCGGACGAAACTATGCGTCCCCACTAGCCTGGTAAAACTCGCTTGTCCCCCAAGCGCCGTAATCGATGGCGGGTTGGGTTACCCACACCCGTATTGATGAGAATCCCGTGATAAGGGGACACGATCTCTGCTTTGACAAGACGTATCAAAAAACTGCCTCGCGTTATGTGCGGGGCTAGTTAAAGTAAACGGTTCGAATAATCACCGGGCCATGACATAATGTCGTGTTGCCAAAACAAGTCAGCAAATTGGATTTGTGGAAATATTATTCTCTCTATGGTGGTATCTAGAACTTATTTTGCAGGGTTGGACACTATCCTGATATTCAAATTCTTCCGTGGTGTATTCGGAGGAGGAACCCGCCTTACAATGTCGAAGACAATACTGCACGCCAGACTCATCGTCATTGAAAGCCTGGTTCAGGGGCTACTGTGGGAGTCCTAGATTAGGGGGTCTCCGGACAACCGGACTATATCCATTGGCCGGACTGTTAGACTATGAAGATACAGGATTAAAGACCTCGTCTCGTGTCCGGATGGGACTCTACTTGGCGTGGAAGGCAAGCTAGGCAATACGGATATGTGTATCTCCTCCTTTGTAACCGACCTTGTGTAACCCTAACCTCTCCGGTGTCTATATAAACCAGAGGGTTTTAGTCCATAGGACAACATACAATCATACCATAGGCTAGCTTCTAGGGTTTAGCCTCTCTGATCTCGTGGTAGATCTACTCTTGTACTACCCATATCAACAATATTAATCAAGCAGGACGTAGGGTTTTACCTCCATCAAGAGGGCCCGAACCTGGGTAAAACATTGTGTCCCTTGCCTCCTATTACCATCCGCCTTAGACGCATAGTTTGGGACCCCCTACCCGAGATCCACCGGTTTTGACACTGACATGCACCATGGGTGCTCTCATTGCATTGAGCTCAATATGTAGGGGCCGTACATGTACAGGGCGCCGTAGCGCATGTGAGAGAAAGGGAGGTGAGGCGACATGTGAGAGGTGAAGGAAGTGCATGACATGCACGACCATGCAGCCTAGACTAGCAACCGCTAACACCCCGCCGCAGCTGAAGCATCCGGTGGCCGGATGCATAAGCTGGACCGAAAGTCTTGGAACACCGATGCCGGGAGCCCCTTTGTCGGTACATCAGCGAATTGGTGCTTGGTTGGCACATGCAAAACATGGAGGTGACCAAGGGCGACCTTCTCTCATACGAAGTGGATGTCGAGCTCGATATGTTTCGTGCGTCGATGGTGGACGGGGTTGGCAGCCATGTAGATGAACAAAATGTTGTCGCAGAAGACGACGGTGGCCTTGGGCAGGGTGATGCATGATATGTCTCCAAGGTATCTATAATTTTTTATTGTTCCAGGCTATTATATTATCTGTGTTGGATGTTAATGGGCTTTATTTTACACCTTTATATTACTTTTGGGACTAACCTACTAACCCAAGGCCCCGGGCAAATTGTTGTTTTTTTGCCTATTTCAGTGTTTTGCAGAAAAGGAATATCAAACGGAATACAAATGGAATGAAACCTTCAGGAGAGTTATTTTTGGAACAAACATGATCCAGAGGACTTGGAGTGGACGTCAAGAAACAAACGAGGAGTCCACGAGGCAGGGGGCGCACCCTACCCCCTCGCGACTCAATCGACCTACTGCTTCCTCCTATATATATTCATATACCCCAAAACATCGAGGAGCACCACGAAACCCTATTTCCACCGCCGCAACCTTCTGTACCAAGAGATCCCATCTTGGGGCCTTTTCCGGAGCTCCACCGGACGGGCATCGATCATGGAGGGCCTCTACATCAACTCCATGGCCTCTCCGGTGATGTGTGAGTAGTTTACTTCAGACCTTTGGGTCCATAGTTATTAGCTAGATGGCTTCTTCTCTCTCTTTGGATATCAATACAAAGTACTCCTCGATCTTCTAGGAGATCTATTTGATGTAACTCTTTTTGCGGTGTGTTTGTCGAGATCCGATGAATTGTGGGTTTATGATCAAGTCTATATATGAACAATATTTGATTCTTCTCTGAAATCTTTTATGCATGATTGGTTATCTTTGCAAGTCTCTTCGAATTATCAGTTTGGTTGGCCTACTAGATTGATCTTTCTTGCAATGGGAGAAGTGCTTAGCTTTGGGTTCAATCTTGCGGTGCTCGACCCCAGTGACAGAAAGGGAAATGACACATATTGTATTGTTGCCATCAAGGATAAAAAGATGGGGTTTATATCATATTGCTTGAGTTTATCCCTCTACATCATGTCATCTTACCTAATGCATTACTCTATTCTTATGAACTTAATACTCTAGATGCATGCTGGATAGTGGTCGATGTGTGGAGTAATAGTAGTAGATGGAGGCAGGAGTCGGTCTACTTGTCACGGACGTGATGCCTATATACATGATCATGCCTGGATATTCTCATAATTATTTGCTTTTCTATCAATTGCTCGACAGTAATTTGTTCACCCACCGTAATACTTATGCTATCTTGAGAGAAGCCACTAGTGAAACCTATGGCCCCCGGGTCTATCTTTTATCATATTAGTTTCCAATCTATTTTATTTTGCAATCTTTACTTTTACTCTTTATCATAAAAATACCAAAAATATTTAACTTACTATTATTATCTCTATCAGATCTCACTCTCGTAAGTGACCGTGAAAGGATTGACAACCCTTTATCACGTTGGTTGCGAGGTTCTTATTTGTTTGTGTCGGCACTAGGAACTTGCGTGTGGCCTCCTACTGGATTGATACCTTGGTTCTCAAAAACCGAGGGAAATACTTACGCTACTTTGCTGCATCACCCTTTCCTATTCAAGGGAAAACCAACGCAATGCTCAAGAGGTAGCAAGAAGGATTTCTGGTGCCGTTGCCGGGGAGTCTACGCACAAGTCAAGACATACCAAGTACCCATCACAAACTCTTACCCCTCGCATTACATTATTTGGCATTTGCCTCTCGTTTTCCTCTCCCCCACTTCACCCTTGCCGTTTTATTCACCCTCTTCTTTCGTTCCTCTTCTCTTTTCTAGTTCGTCTCTTTTTCTTGTTTCTTGTTTGCTTGTGTGTTGGATTGCTTGCTTATCACGATGGCTCAAGACAATACTAAATTGTGTGATTTTTCCAATACCAACAATAATGATTTTATTAGAACTCTGATTGCTCCTCTTAAGGATGCTGAATCTTGTGAAATTAATGCTGCTTTGCTGGATCTTGACATGAAAGATCCGTTTTCCGGCCTTCCTAGTGAAGATGCCGCTACCCATCCAAACAACTTTGTTGATTTGTGTGATAAGCAAAAGAAGAAAGATGTGGATAATGATATAGTTTAACTGAAGCTATTCCCATTTTCCCTTAGACATCGTGCTAAAACTTGGTTTTCGTCTTTGCCTAAAAATAGTATCGATTCATGGAATAAGTGAAAAGATGCTTTTGTCTCTAAGGATTTTCCTCCCGCTAAGATCATCTCTCTTAGAAACGATATTGTGAATTTTAAGCAACTTGATCATGAACATGTTGCACAAGCTTGGGAGAGGATGAAATTAATGATACGTAATTGCCCTACACATGGTTTGAATCTTTGGATGATTATAGAAATTTTTTATGCCGCATTGAACTTTGCTTCTAGGAATCTTTTAGATTCGGTCGTGGGAGGCACTTTTATGGAAATCACTTTAGGAGAAGCTACTAAACTCCTAGATAATATTATGGTTAATTATTCTGAATGGCATACTGAAAGGTCTACTAATAAAAAGGTGCATGCTATAGGAGAAATCAATGTTTTGAGTGGAAAGATGGATGAGCTTATGAAATTGTTTGCTAATAAGAGTGTTTCTTCTGATCCTAATGATATGCCTTTGTCTACCTTGATTGAGAATAATAATGAATCTATGGATGTGAATTTTGTTGGTAGGAACAATTTTGGTAATAACGCATATAGAGGTAATTTTAATCCTAGGCCATTTCCTAGTAATTCCTCTAATAATTATGGTAATTCCTACAACAATTCTTATGGAAATTATAATAATATGCCCATTGATTTTGGATCTAATATTACAGAATTTATTAGTTCGCAAAAGAGTTTCAATGCTTTGATTGAAGAAAAATTGTCTAAGATTGATGAGTTGGCTAGGAACGTCGATAGAATTTCCCTTGATGTTGATTCTTTGAAACTTAGATCTATTCCACCTAAGCATGATATCAATGAGTCTCTCAAATCTATGATAATTTCCTTTGATGAGTGCAAAGAAAGAACCACTAGGATGCATGCTAAAAAAGATTGCTTTCTGAAAGCGTGTTCTTCTAGTTTCCATGATAATAATGATGAAGATCTAAAAGTTATTGATGTGTCCCCTATTAAATATTTGTGTTGCAATATGAATCCTGATAATGATGGGACTGGAGATGAGTCAACTTTAGTTAGAAGGCGTCCCAATGATTCAGAGTTTTTAGATCTTGATGCAAAAATTGATAAAAGTGGGATTGGAGAGGTCAAAACTTTAAATAGCAATGAACCCACTATCTTGGATTTCAAGGAATTTAATTATTATAATTGTTCTCTAATAGATTGTATTTCCTTGTTTCAATATGTGCTAAATTCTCCGCATGCTTATAGTCAAAATAAAGCTTTTACTAAACAGATCATTGATGCTTTAATGCAATCTTAGGAAGAAAAGCTTGAATTGGAAGTTTCTATCACTAGAAAACTTCACGATGAGTGGGAACCTACTATTAAAATTTAAATTAAAGATCATGAATGCTTTGCTTTATGTGATTTGGGTGCTAGTGTTTCTATGATTCCTAAAACTTTGTGTGATTTGCTAGGTTCCCGTGAATTTGATGATTGTTCTTTAAACTTGCATCTTGTGGATTCCACCATTAAGAAACCTATGGGAAGAATTAATGATGTTATTATTGTCGCAAATAGGAATTATGTGCCCATAGATTTCATTGTTCTGATATAGATTGCAATCCTTCATGTCCTATTATTCTTGGTAGACCTTTCCTTAGAACGATTGGTGCAATTATTGATATGAAAGAAGGGAATATTAGATTCCAATTTCCGTTAAGGAAGGGCATGGAACACTTTCCTAGAAAGAAAATTAAATTACCTTATGAATCTATTATGAGAGCCACTTATGGATTGCATACCAAAGATGATAATACCTAGATCTATCCTTGCTTTTATGTCCAGCTAGGAGCGTTAAACGATAGCGCTTGTTGGGAGGAAACCCAATTTTATTTTTGTTCCTTGATTTTTGATTCTGTTTAGTAATAAATAATTCATCTAGCCTCTGTTTAGATTTGGTTTTATGCTTTTAATTAGTGTTTGTGCCAAGTAGAACCTTTGGGAAGACTTGGGGAAAGTCTTTGCGATCTTGCTGTAAAAATCAGAAACTTTAGCGCTCACGAGATTTGCTGCCATTTTTCACTGGAGAGTGATATTTAGTTAATTATTTTTGCAGATGATTAATAGGTAAATTACTCACGTCCAGCAATTTATTGTAGAATTGTTGGGGTTCCATAAGTATTCGAAACCTTCAGATTACTACAGACTGTTGTATTTTTGACAGATTCTGTTTTTCGTGTATTGTTTGCTTATTTTGATGAATCTATGGCTAGTATTTGAGTGTATGAACCATAGAGAAGTTGGAATACAGTAGGTTTAACACCAATATAAATAAAGAATGAGTTCATTACAGTACCTTGAAGTGGTGGTTTGTTTTCTTTTACTAACAGAGCTCACGAGATTATCTTTTAAGTTTTGTGTTGTGAAGTTTTCAAGTTTTGGGTAAAGATTTGATGGATTATGGAACAAGGAGAGGCAAGAGAATAATATTGGGGATGACTAAGGCACCCCAAGGTAAAATCCAAGGACAACCAAAAGCCTAAGCTTGGGGATGCCCCGGAAGGCATCCCCTCTTTCGTCTTCATCCATCGGTAACTTTACTTGGAGCTATGTTTTTATTCACCACATGATATGTGTTTTGCTTGGAGAGTCTTGTATGATTTGAATCTTTACTTTTTAGTTTACCACAATCATCCTTGCTGCACACACCTTTTGGGAGACACACACATGAATTGGAATTTATTAGAATACTCTATGTGCTTCACTTATATCTTTTGAGCTAGATAATTTTGCTCTAGTGCTTCGCTTATATCTTTTAGAGCACGGCGGTGGTTTTATTTTATAGAAATTATTGATCTCTCATGCTTCACTTATATTATTTTGAGAGTCCTATAGAACAGCATGGTAATTTGCTTTGTTTATGAATTTAGACCTAATATGATAGGCATCTAAGATCGTTATAATAAAACTATCATAAAAAGTGCATTGAATACTATGAGAAGTTTGATACTTGATGATTGTCTTGAGATACGGAGATGGTGATATTAGAGTCATGCTAGTTGAGTAGTTGTGAATTTTAGAAATACTTGTTCTAAAGTTTGTGATTCCCGTATCATGCACGTATGGTGAACCGTTATGTGATGAAGTCGGAGCATGATTTATTTATTGATTGTCTTCCTTATGAGTGGTGGTCGGGGACGAGCGATGGTCTTTTCCTACCAATCTATCCCCCTAGGAGCATGCGCGTAATACTTTGTTTCGATAACTAATATATTTTTGCAATAAGTATCTGAGTTCTTCATGACTAATGTTGAGTCCATGGATTATACACACTATCACCCTCCCACCATTGCTAGCCTCTCTAGTACCGCACAATTTGCGCCGGTACCATAAACCCACCATATACCTTCCTCAAAACAGCCACCATATTATGGCATTTCCATAGCCATTCCGAGATATATTGCCATGCAACTTTCCACCGTTCCGTTTATGACATGCTTCATCATTGTCATATTGCTTTGCATGATCATGTAGTTGACATTGTATTTGTGGCAAAGCCACCATTCATAATTCTTTTATACATGTCACTCATGAGTCATTGCATATCCCGGTATACCGCCGGAGGCATTCACATAGAGTCATATTTTGTTCTAAGAATTGAGTTGTAATTCTTGAGTTGTAAGTAAATAAAGTGTGATGATCATCATTATTAGAGCATTGTCCCAAGTGAGGAAAGGATGATGGAGACTATGATTCCCCCACAAGTCGGGATGAGACTCCGGATGAAAAAAAAAGAGGCCAAAAAAAGAAGAAGGCCCAAATAAAAAAATGAGAGAAAAAGAGAGAAGGGACAATGTTACTATCCTTTTTCCACACTTGTGCTTCAAAGTAGCACCATGATCTTCATGATAGAGAGTCTCTTATGTTATCACTTTCATATACTAGTGGGATTTTTACATTATATAACTTGGCTTGTATATTCCAATGATGGGCTTCCTCAAAATGCCCTAGGTCTTCGTGAGCAAGCAAGTTGGATGCACACCCACTTAGTTTCTTTTTGAGCTTTCATACACTTATAGCTCTAGTGCATCCGTTACATGGCAATCCCTACTCACTCACATTGATATCTATAGATGGCATCTCCATAGCCCATTGATACGCCTAGTTGATGTGAGACTATCTTCTCCCTTTTTGTCTTCTCCACAACCACCATTCTATTCCACATATAGTGCTATGTCCATGGCTCACGCTCATGTATTGCGTGAAGATTGAAAAAGTTTGAGAACATCAAAAGTATGAAACAATTGCTTAGCTTGTCATCGGGGTTGTGCATGATTTAAATACTTTGTGTGGTGAAGATAGAGCATAGCCAGACTATTTGATTCTGTAGGGAAAACTTTCTTTGGTCATGTTATTTTGAGAAGACATAATTGCTTAGTTAGTATGTTTGAAGTATTATTATTTCTATGTCAATATTAGACTTTTGTCTTGAATCCTTCGGATCTGAATATTCATGCCACAATAAAGAGAATTACATTGAGAATTATGTTAGGTAGCATTCCACAACAAAAATTCTGTTTTTATCATTTACCTACTCGAGGACGAGCATGCATTAAGCTTGGGGATCCTTGATATGTCTCCAACGTATCTATAATTTTGATTGTTCCATGCTATTATATTATCCATTTTGGATGTTAATGGGCTTTTTTTACACTTTTATATTATTTTTGGGACTAACCTACTAACCCAACGCCCAGTGCAAATTGCTGTTTTTTGCCTATTTCAGTGTTTCGCAGAAAAGGAATATCAAACGGAATCCAAACGGAATGAAACCTCCGGGAGAGTTATTTTTGGAACAAACATGATCCAGAGGACTTGGAGTGGACGTCAAGAAACAAAGGAGGAGTTCACGAGGCAGGGGGCGCGCCTACCCCCTGGACGCGCCCTCCCCCCTCGTGGCTCAACCGACCTACTTCTTCCTCCTATATATATTCATATACCCCAAAAACATCGAGGAGCACCACGAAACCCTATTTCCACCGCCGCAACCTTCTGTACCCAAGAGATCCCATCTTGGGGCCTTTTCCGGAGCTCCGCCGGAGGGGCATCGATCACGAAGGGCCTCTACATCAACTCCATGGCCTCTCCGATGATGTGTGAGTAGTTTACTTCAGACCTTCGGATCCATAGTTATTAGCTAGATGGATTGTTCTCTCTCTCTCTTTGGATCTCAATACAAAGTTCTCCTATATCTTCTTGGAGATCTATTCGATGTAACTCTTTTTTGATGTAGGGTAGAACCCTAATCGCCTGATCTTTCATGAAAGGAGCGGATCCCGCGAAGAACACGAGGAACACAAGGGGGAAAATGAGGTAAATCACAAGGGGAAACACAAGAGAATCACTCAACCAACAAGAAATAGTCACACGTGTGCTAGATCCTTGAGTACATAAAGTAAGATACACGATCCACGATCAACTAGGGACGATACACGGTAACTGGTCTTCTCCGTGAGGAGGTCTTGAAGTTCTTCTCCAAAAGGTCTTGAATCCAAAGGTATCTTCTTCGTAGAGGCCGCGGTCTCTCTTGTGGAGTAGATCCGATGTGGATGAGCAATGCTCTATCTCTAAATATGAGCTAAACCAATGCTAACCCTAGAAAGTTGTACGGGGTGGAGTATATATAGTCTAGGGGAGAAGGAATACACGGGCCTCGGCCCTTCACTGTGCGCAGACAGAGGAGGCCGGATGTCCGGGCTGGTCGGGCCGGATGTCCGGGCTTTCAGGCGACACCGGATGTCTGGGCTGGGGGGGGGGGCGGATGTCCGGGCTAGAGTGGTGGCATTTGTAGCTCTTGGGTTTGGAGGGGCCGGATTTCCGGGCCGGTGGCCGGATGTCCGGGGGCTTGGGAGAGGCCGGATGTCCGGGCTGTCGGGGCCGGATGTCCGGGGCCTGTAGCTTCTGGCGACTGTGCTGCTGTAGTGGATGATGCTCCAGGGGCCGGATGTCCGGGGCCTTGGCCGGATGTCCGGGGCCTGGGAGATGCTCTTGACTCCTTCCGTTGGTTCTCCTCATCCGTGGACTTGGGGACTTGTACATCTTCATGCGCATCTTCGGGAGGGCCCTCTTGGTGCCTAATCATGCACGACACCTCGGACTTAGGTAGTAGCCATGTCTCATAGAAAGTGGGAGTTCGGAGAGGAGTGAGTTCACCTTATCTTCGATAGCCTTGGCTCGGGCTTGTGTCATTGGTCCAAGTGGTGTCGTTGGAGGTGTAGGTGCGTCCATGGGGATGATCTTGGGATGCTTCGCATCATCTCCCCTCCCTTGGGGAAGAGCCGTCCTCGGATCGAAATCCTCATCACCATGGTAGAGCGAGAGATCTTTGATGTTGAAGATGTCGCTCACGGAGTACTTGTCACGTGGGATGTAGATCTTGTATGCGTTGTTGTTGTAGCGCGCAAGCACCATGAATGGCCCATCCGCGCGTGGTCGAAGTTTGGACTTGTGTTCTTGGGGAAAGCGCTCCTTGCGAAGGTGTAGCCACGCGAGGTCTCCAATGTTGAATATCATAGGGTGCTTGTTGACATTGAGCTTGGTCGCAAGGCGTTGTACTTGGCGCTCCATGGTGTTTCTTGTATCTTCATGCACCTTCTTGAGATGGGTCGCTCGTGCACTTGTGTCCAAATTGATGCGCTCTTGGAGTGGTAGAGGGAGAATATCCAATGGTGACAAAGGGTTGAATCCGTAGACGACCTCGAAAGGGGACTTGCCGGTTGTTGAGTGTCTTGCTCGGTTGTAGGCGAACTCGGCGATGGGTAGACACTCCTCCCACTCCTTGATGTTCTTTTTGATGAGTACTTGAAGTAGAGCGGAGAGTGTGCGGTTTGTCACCTCTGTTTGGTTGTCGATTTGAGGATGGTACGCCGTGGAGAAGAGTAGATTGATTCCGAGCTTAGTGCATAGGGTCTTCCAAAAGTAGCTAAGGAACTTGACATCGCGGTCCGAGACGATAGTCTTTGGCACACCATGGAGACACAATATTTCCCTACAAAAGAGATTAGCAACATGTGAAGCATCGTCTATCTTGTTGCAAGGAATAAAATGTGCCATTTTTGAGAAACGGTCCACAACGACAAATATGGAATCTTTCCCATTTTGAGTCCTAGGTAAACCAAGTACAAAGTCCATGCTAATGTCTTCCCATGTATGGTATGGAATTGGTAGAGGTATATAGAGGCCATGAGATTGAGCTTTGGACTTAGCTTTGCTACATGTAGAGCATCGGTTGGTGAAACAATTGACGTCCCGAAACATCTTTGGCCAAAAGTAGTTCTTCGAGAGCGTGGCGAATGTCTTGTCGCGTCCGAAATGTCCCATTAAGCCTCCTCCATGAGATTCCTGCAAAAGCAACAAATGAAGAGAGGACTCGGGGATGCAAAGATTGTTAGCTCTCATAAGATATCCATCTTTGATGTAATAGCATTCCCAAGAGGTATTCGACAAACACTTGGCATACGGAGTAGCAAAAGTTCCATCATGCTCATACAAGTCTTTGATATGCTCAAAACCAATGGCATCTAACTCAAGTTGTTTAACAAGCATGCATATGCGGGAAAGAGCATCCACTACAATGTTTTCTTTACCCTTGATGTACTTGATGACATAAGGAAAAGACTCAATAAATTCACTCCATTTAGAATGACGCTTGTTCAACTTGGTTTGTCCCTTAAGATACTTGAGAGTCTCATGATCGGTATGAATGATAAACTCATGGGGACAAAGGTAATGTTCGCATTCATGCAAAACACTGAGTAAAGCATATAACTCTTTGTCATAGATGGGATAATTGAGTTGGCTCTAGAAAGTTTCTCACTAAAGTAAGCTATGGGGCGCTTCTCTTGCGTTAACACACCTCCTATGCCATTACCACTAGCATCGCAATGAATCTCAAAAGGCTTGTCGAAGTTGGGTAAAGCAAGCACGGGAGCATGAGTAAGCTAATTGTTAAGCTCATTGAATGCGGTATCTTGGGATGGTCCCCAAACAAAAGGCACATTCTTCTTGCTCAAAGCATGCAAAGGCGAAGCAATGGTGCTAAAATCCTTCACAAAGCGACGATAGAAACCCGCAAGGCCAAGAAAACTATGCACTTGATGCAAGTTGGTTAGTTGCGGCCAAGTCTTAATAGCATTGATCTTGGACTCATCAACATGAACACCCTTAGAAGAAACAAAAAACCCAAGAAAATGAGCTTATCAACACCAAAAAGGCATTTCTCCATATTAGCATAGAGGCGCTCTTTTCTGAGAGTTTGCAAAACGGTGCAGCATGGGTGACATGCTCTTTGATAGATTTGCTAAACACAAGAATGTCATCGAGGTAAACCACAACAAATATACCAATGTAAGGGCGACAGACATGATTCATAAGGCGCATAAAAGTTCCCGGTGCTTCCGAAAGACCCATAGGCATGACTAACCACTCATACAAACCAAACTTGGTTGTGAAGGCGGTTTTCCATTCATCACCCTCTTGTATGCGGATTTGATAGTAACCACTCTTAAGATCAATTTTGGAAAATATAGTGGCACCACTAAGCTCATCAAGGCGTGGAATGGGATACCTATAGCAAACGGTGATAGCATTGATAGGTCCACAATTGGAGCACATGCGAAAGCTACCGTCATGTTTTGGCACAAGAATGACTGGGACGGCACAAGGGCTCAAAATTTCACGCACATGTCTATGGTCGATGAGATGTTTTACTTGCCTTTGTATTTCTTTGGTTTCTTCGGGGTTGACATGGTAGGGAGCTTTTTTCAGAAGAGGTGCTCCGGGGATGAGGTCGATTCGGTGCTCAATGCCTCGTAGAGGAGGTAGACCCGGAGGTAGCTCATCGGGGAAAACATCTTGAAATTCCTGCAAAAGAGAAGACAACACTAGAGGAAGAGTGTGAGAAGTGTTAGTTTGTGGTGCATTGTCCTTGCACACGAGGACATAGTGTAGGACACTAGATGGCTTCTCACACACTTCTCTTATCTCACGTTTGGTGGCAAATAGAAGTAGGTTCTTGTTTTCGCTCATCGTGGAGGCACTCGATTTGGGCTTGTGGCGCTCACTCTCTTTTTGGTGGCGCTCTCTCTCACTATGATCTCCCCGATGGGTGGCTTGCTTGTCGGTGATCACTTGACTTGGCGACATTGGACGGAGGACGTAGTCCTTGCCCTTCATCTTGAAGATGTAGTGGTTCGTTCGTCCATTGTGGACGACTCCTCTATCGAATTGCCATGACCGTCCAAGGAGAAGATGACAAACGGTCATTGGAATGACGTCGCACTCCAAGGTGTCTTCGTAGGTGCCGATTTTGAAGGAGACTTGTACTCGGTGCTCGACTTGTATGGTGCCGGAGTCACTAAGCCATTGCACTTTGTATGGATGTGGATGCTTCGTCTTGGGCAATTGGAACTTGGAGCAAAGTTCTTCACTTGCGATATTATGACAACTCCCTTCATCGATGATGACCTTGACGGATCGTCCATTGATGCCGGCCTTGGTGTGGAATATGTGGCATCGTTGGTCTTCTTCTTGGTGATGTTGGAGAGTCCAGACTTTGGAGACAACAAGTGCGGGACTTGAGTCTTCATCGCAAAAGATTTGTTCTTCTTCATTGTTCACTTGGCGGTGCATGGCGACTTGCTCAAGGGCTTCCATTTCGCCTTCACTCATGGAGTCATAAGTGACATCATCGTTGAACACCATGGTTCGCTTGATGGTGCACTCAAAGGACTTGTGGCCTCAGCCTCCGCAAGTGAAACACTTGAAGGAACTTGTCTTGACGGTCTCATCGGTTGGGGTTGATGATGATGAAGCTCTCGGCTTGAAGTTGCTCATAGGAGGATGGCTTGTAGTTGACGAAGATTTCTTGGAAGTCGACTTGTCGATGTTGGTAGTAGAAGGCTTTGTAGTCGGTGTTGGAGTCGTTGAAGCTTGGTTGTTGGAGAAGCCGTAGGACTTGGATGAGAACTTGGCATACTTGAAATCATCTTGCACTTAGCGTTCCGCTTTGGTAGCTTGGTGCACTAGCTCGATGAGATTTGAGTATGGTTGGAAGTCGGCGATCTTCTTGATGGGATGATTGAGTCCATTCAAGAAACGTGCCATTATTTGCTCATCATCTTCCGTGACATTGGCTCTTATCATTGCAATCTCCATCTCCTTGTAGTATTCTTCAAGGCTCTTTGTTCCTTGCTTGAGTTGTTGGAGTTTCTTGAAGAGGTCGCGGTTGTAATAGGTAGGTACGAATCATGCTCTCATGACATCCTTCATTTGCGCCCAAGTAGTGATGAGTGGTTCACCTCTTGCCTCTCGACGCTCTATGATTTGTTCCCACCAAATGAGGACATAGTCTTGGAACTGAAGGGATGCCATCGCGATCTTCTTCTCTTCTTCATAATTGTGCAATCAGAAGATCCTATCAACTTTCAATGCCCATGAAAGGTACTCTTCGAGATCATTGCTTCCATTGAACTTGGGCATGGTGAACTTGAGCTTGCCATAGCATTGCTCTTCATTGTGTTGGGGTCGGGGATGATGACGCCCATGTTGTTGATTATTGTTCAACTCGTTGTGCTCTTGGCGCGGAGGGTTGTCATCGTCATGTTGTTCTTGTCGTGGAGGATCCCCAATGTCTACATGCTCTGGATTGACTTGTTGTTCTTGGCGAGCTTGTGGAGGAGCTTGTCGAGCTCGAAGAGGAACTTGACGATGCACGCGAGCTTGAAATCTTTGTTCTTCAATTTCTTCACGAAGTTCTTCCTCTTGCTCACGGGCTTGTCGGCTTCGGTAGGCTACGGCTCGACTCGAATCGCGTAGAGCTTGTTGTGCCGCAAGTGCTTGAGCGTCACAGAGTTGTTGTTCTTGACGTTGTGCCTCGGCATCTTGAGCATTTTGGTGTAGACGCGCTCGCTCTTCCTCTTCATGTTGGCGTTGTCGTTGCCGTTCTCGTGTTAGCGCAAAGGCCTCTTGAGTTTGTTTCTCGGCGCTCTTGAGAGTCGATGTCGCGTAGGGGAGTGAGGCTTGATTGACGATCGATGCACGCGGCTCGGCGAAGAGTGTTCGATGTCGGTGTACTTGAGCCGAAGAGGGTGAAGTCGGAGTGGCGGCATGAACGGCTCCTTCTTGAAGTGGAAGACGAGCAGTTGAGCAACAAAGCACGGATTTCATCCATCCTTGCGTCATTCTCTTGCTTGTGATCGTCGAGCTTGTGGTCGAAGTAGTCCCTTGTACGTTGCTCAGAAAGTCACAAGTCGGCGGCAAGGTTGTCGATGCGTTAACTCATAGCTTGTTGCTCTTGATGAAAAGCACGTTGTGCACCAAAGAGGTGACTCTTGGTGACGTAGGAGTTCATGTCGTCGTCGTGCTCAATGAAGAGTGGGTTGGTAGAAGTACTTGGCCTATCCATCATTCCAAGACAAATTTGAGTGTTAGAAAGAGAAGAACGAGTACCAAATGTACCTTGACCGAAGTTGAAAGTGGATCGAGGATCACTCCAATGTAGGACAAGGAAATAGCACAATTGGTACTAGCTCTTGTTGGTTTCTCACACCTACACAAGTAAAAGCTTTTGGTGGAGCTTGGTTAGGATAGTGGCACAAAATTTGATGCAATTGTAAGTGAGCTTCAATAATGTTGGAAAAGATTCACAAGATGTAATGTAACAAGTGGACCAAGCATATAAGGTACACGGAAACACACACGCAAAAAGATAAGTGGGGTTATGCAACCAAGGGCGAGACAAAATGTGGAATCCACAAAAATGCTCTTGTTGCACAACACTAGAGAGACGCTAGCACGATTGCACAATAGGCGGATACGAGAACTTGTGCACAACCTACTTAGCAAAAATGCAATGACTTCTATCCCAAATATGCTCTATGCAAGGTGTTGCTATGATATGATCCAAGATGATCGAGTATGACAATCTTAATGTTGTAAGATGCTATGGTTCTTGCTCAAAAGCTTGTTTGTCTCTTTGATGTTTGAGCTCTTTTCTCATGCAATGCTTGACGAACCAAGATAGCAAATGAGTATGCGATGAAAATTTGTGACACAAGAGATGATACCAATATATGCAACAATGATGTATGAATGCTATGGTAAGTATGATCACTAATGTGCACACGTCTTGTTGCCGACAATACTCAATGGCTAGTCTCGATGGGTAAGCGACGCAAAGGAGTAAGGCTATGATGGCTATCAATGTAATGGCAAGAGTGATATGTCCAATACCAAGATGAGGTTACGGTCTTGCTTCCGGTATGGTGCCAAAATGGTGGCACGAATACCAAGGTGTAGTCGAGGTGGTCATTGTTGATGACGATGTAGGATGGCGGTGATGATGTAGGACGCGTCTGTGGCGAAGATGAGCGACGGTGATGTCGAAGTCGAACCGTACCTAGATAGCCGAAACACAAAAGGATACGGTACAACAACTCAAATTCTCAAATCTCGAAGTAGCAAATGTGTCGGAGAGCGAAATGGTCCAAAATGGTTGGGTTATGCGGAAGTGGTGGAGGTATGCGGAAGTATATACGGTATATGGTGGGCACCGGAAACAAAATTTGGTGAAAAATGGACGGAAAACGGGGCGGTGGATGGAGATGCCGCTGCCAGGGGTCGGATGTCCGGGTGGAAGGCCGGATGTCCAGGCTTGATGGGCCGGATGTCCGGGTTCTGGATCCGGGGACGAACGGGATGAACACCGCGTGGAGAGGTCAAATCCGGGCGAAAATCGGAGGAATATGTGGATGGAAATTGGGGGTAAATGGATGGGAAGCTAGATCCACTCAAAACAAAGCAAATCCACAGATCCAAACCAACAAAATCTCAACACACCAACAAATCACAAAAAAATTTGGGGCTATTTTTGGTGGGGAGTTTTCAAATTAGGACAAAAAACAACAAAACAAGGCTAGAAACACAACGGGGAGGCTCCGAAATCGTGATCAACGTGGCTCATGATACCAAGATGATGTAGGGTAGAACCCTAATCGCCCGATCTTTCACGAAAGGAGCGGATCCCGCGAAGAACACGAGGAACACAAGGGGGAAAATGAGGGAAATCACAAGGGGAAACACAAGAGAATCACTCAACCAACAAGAAATAGTCACACATGTGCTAGATCCTTGAGTACATAAAGTAAGATACACGATCCACGATCAACTAGGGACGATACACGACAACCGGTCTTCTCTGTGAGGAGGTCTTGAAGTTCTTCTCCAAAAGGAGGTCTTGAAGTTCTTCTCCAAAAGGAGGTCTAGAATCCAAAGGGATCTTCTCCGTAGAGGCCGCGGTCTATCTCATGGAGTAGATCCGATGTGGATGAGCAATGCTCTATCTCTAAATATGAGCAAAACCAATGCTAACCCTAGAAAGTTATACGGGGTGGAGTATATATAGTCTAGGGGGGAGAAGGGATACACGGGCCTCAAACCTTCACTGTGCGCAGACAGGGGAGGCCGGATGTCCGGGCTTTCAGGCAACGCCGGATGTCCGGGCTGGCATTTGTTGCTCTCGGGTTCAGAGTGGCCGGATTTCCGGGCCGGTGGCCGGATGTCCGGGGGCTCGGGAGAGGCCGGATGTCCGGGCTGTCGGGGCCAGATGGCCGGGGCCTGTAGCTTCTGGCGGCTGTGCTGCTGTAGTGGATGATGCTCCAGGGGCCGGATGTCCGGGGCCTTGGCCGGATGTCCGGGGCCTGGGAGATGATCTTGACTCCTTCCGTTGGTTCTCCTCATCCGTGGACTTGGGGACTTGTACATCTTCATGCGCATCTTCGGGAGGGCCCTCTTGGTGCCTAATCATGCACAACACCTCGGACTTAGGTAGTAGCCATGTCTCATGCATAGAAAGCGGGAGTTCGGAGAGGAGTGAGTTCACCTTATCTTCGATAGCCTTGGCTCGGGCTTGTGTCATTGGTCCAAGTGGTGTCGTTGGAGGTGTAGGTGCGTCCATGGGGATGATCTTGGGATGCTCCGCATCATTTTTGCGGTGTGTTTGTCGAGATCCGATGAATTGTGGGTTTATGATCAAGTCTATCTATGAACAATATTTGATTCTTCTCTAGAATCTTTTATGCATGATTGGTTATATTTGCAAGTCTCTTCGAATTATCAGTTTGGTTTGGCCTACTAGATTGATCTTTCTTGCAATGGGAGAAGTGCTTAGCTTTGGGTTCAATCTTGCGGTGCTCGATCCCAGTGACAGAAAGGGAAACGACACATATTGTATTATTGCCATCGAGGATAAAAAGATGGGGTTTATATCATATTGCTTGAGTTTATCCCTCTACATCATGTCATCTTACCTAATGCGTTACTTTGTTCTTATGAACTTAATACTCTGGATGCATGCTGGATAGCGGTCGATGTGTGGAGTAATAGTAGTAGATGCATGCAGGAGTCAGTCTACTTGTCACGTACATGATGACTATATACATGATCATGCCTAGATATTCTCATAATTATTCGCTTTTCTATCAATTGCTCGACAGTAATTTGTTCACCCACCGTAATACTTATGCTATCTTGAGAGAAGCCACTAGTGAAACCTATGGCCCCCGTGTCTATCTTTTATCATATAAGTTTCCAGTCTATTTTATTTTGCAATCTTTACTTTTACTCTTTATCATAAAAATACCAAAAATATTTATCTTATTATTATTATCTCTATCATATCTCACTCTCGTAAGTGACCGTGAAGGGATTGACAACCCCTTTATCGCGTTGGTTGCGAGGTTCTTATTTGTTTGTGTAGGCACGAGGGACTTGCGTGTGGCCTCCTACTGGATTGATACCTTGGTTCTCAAAAACAGAGGGAAATACTTAAGCTACTTTGCTGCATCACCCTTTCCTCTTCAAGGGTAATCCAACGCAGTGCTCAAGAGGTAGCAATGCATAGTTCACCAAGGAGTTGTCGGAGCCAGCAACATTCAACGATAGTGTTGGCGTCAGCACGATACTCTGCTTCCGCGCTGGAGCGCGAGACCGTGGCTTGGTGCTTGGAGGACCAAGAGACCAAGGAGTCGCCGAGGTAGACGCCACAACCAGAAATGGAGTGTCTGGTGTCTGGGCAACCCGCCTAGTCCGCGTCTGAGTACGCTGTGAGCGTGAGTGCAATGACGGGTGCAGCTGGAGACCGTGCTCTGTGGTGCATCGAAGGTAGCGCAAGATGCGCTTGACCAGCGCGAGGTGCCGGACGCGCGGAGAGTGCATGACCAGGCAATATTGTTGAACGACATAGGCGATGTCGGGCTGCGTCATGGTCATGTACTGGAGCGCGCCGGCCAAGCTGCGGTACTCGGAGGCGTCTTGGACAGGCTCGCCGTCTGTGGCAGAGAGCTTGGAGTGGGTGTCGATCGGCGTGGTCACCGGCTTGTAGTGCATCATGTTGGCGTGTTCCAACAGCTCCTCAGCATACTTTCATTGGGAGAGGAAGAAGCCGTCGGCCGTCCTGGTGACAGCAATGCCGAGGAAGTAGTGGAGGGGGCCAAGGTCCTTCTTCGAGAATTCTGCAAACAGGAGCTGTTGAAGTCGGTGAAGAAGCGCGGGCGTGGACGCGGTGAGCACGATGTCGTCGACATAGAGGAGGAGGTATGCCGTGCATGTGCTGCCGTGGAGGATGAAGAGGGATAGATCCGAGCGGGAGTCAATGAAGCCGATCCCATGAACAAACATGGAAAACCGCGCGAACCAGGCGTGTGGTGCCTGTTTCAAGCTGTAGAGGGACTTGTCGAGGAGGCACATTGGTCGGGGCGTGATGTCTACTACGCAACTTTATTCTTGTAGACTTGTGTTGGGCCTCCAAGCGCAGAGTTTTGTAGGGCAGTAGCAATTTTTCCTCAAGTGGATGACCTAAGGTTTATCAATCCGTGAGAGGTGTAGGATGAAGACGGTCTCTCTCAAACGACCCTGCAACCAAATACAAGAAATCTCTTGTGTCCCCAACACACCCAATACAATGGCAAATTGTATAGATGCACTAGTTCGGCGAAGAGATGGTGATAAAAGTGTAATATGGATGGTAGAAATATATTTTTATAATCTGAATAAATAAAAACAGAAAGGTAGCAAATAGCAAACGGGCACAAAAACAATATTACAATGCTTAAAAACAAGGCCTAGGGTCCGTACTTTCACTAGTGTAATCTCTGAACAGTCTAACATAGTTGGATTATATGATTATCCCTCAAAGTACAATAAAGAATCACTCCCGAGTTCCTATTAGCAGAGAACAAAAGATAGAAATTGTTTGTAGGGTACGAAACCACCTCAAAGCTATTCTTTTCGTTCGATCTATTCAAGAGTTCGTACTAAAATAACACAAAGCTATTGTTTCTGTTCGATCTATCCTAGAGTTCGTACTAGAATAACACCAAAGCAAATTCATATTCATAATACTCAATCCACGCAACGAACTACAAGGAGACCCCAAAGTTTCTATCGGAGAAAGATAATAAAAACGTGCATCAACCGTATGCATAGATTACCCCAATATCACCGCGGGAATCCGCAAGTTGAGTGCCATAACGTATATCAAGTGAATCAATGAGATACCCCATTGTCACTTGATAACCCACAAGTATAGGGGATCGCAACAGTTTACGAGGGTAGAGTATTCAACCCAAATTTATTGATTCGACACAAGGGGAGCCAAAGAATATTCTCAAGTATTAGCAGCTGAGTTGTCAATTCAACCACACCTGGAAACTTAATATCTGCAGCAAAGTATTTAGTAGCAAAGTAATATGATAGTTGTGGTAACGGTGGCAAAAGGTAACAGTAGCAAAAGTAATATTTTTGGGTTTTATAGTGATTGTAACAGTAGCAACGAAAAAGTAAATAAGCAAAGAACAATATATGAAAAGCTCGTAGGCATTGGATCGGTGATGGAGAATTATGCCGGATGCGATTGATCATGTAACAGTCATAACATAGGGTGACATAGAACTAGCTCCAGTTCATCAATGTAATGTAGGCATGTATTCCGAATATAGTCATACGTGCTTATGGAAAAGAACTTGCATGACATCTTTTGTCCTACCCTCCCATGGCAGCGGGGTCCTATTGGAAACTAAGGGATATTAAGGCCTCCTTTTAATAGAGTACCGGACCAAAGCATTAACACATAGTTAATATATGAACTCCTCAAACTACGGTCATTACCGGTAATTATCTCGATTATTGTCACTTCGGGGTTAACGGATCATAACACATAATAGGTGACTATAGACTTGCAAGATAGGATCAAGAAATCTCATATATTGATGAAATATAATAGGTTCAGATCTGAAATCATGGCACTCGGGCCCTAATGACAAGCATTAAGCATAGCAAAGTCATAGCAACATCAATCTCAGAACATAGTGGATACTAGGGATCAAACCCTAACAAAACTAACTCAATTACATGATAAATCTCATCCAACCCATCACCGTCTAGCAAGCCTATGATGGAATTACTCATGCACGGCGGTGAGCATCATGAAATTGGTGATGGAGGAAGGTTGATGATGACGATGGCGACGGATTCCCCTCTTCGGAGCCCCGAACGAACTTCAGATCAGCCCTCCCGAGAGAGTTTAGGGCTTGGTGGCGGCTCCATATCGTAAAACGCGATGAATCCTTCTCTCTGATTTTTTTCTCCCCGAAAGTGAATATATGGAGTCAAGGTTGAGGTCGGTGGAGCGTCAGGGGGCCCATGAGGCAGGGGGCGCGCCCCCCACCCTCGTGGACAGGTGGTGGGCCCCATGACATGGATCTTTCTTCCAATATTTTTTATATATTCCAAAATAATTCTCCGTTGATTTTCAGGTCATTCCGAGAACTTTTATTTCTGCACAAAAATAACACCATGGCAATTCTGCTGGAAACAGCGTCAGTCCGGGTTAGTTCAATTCAAATCATGCAAGTTAGAGTCCAAAACAAGGGCAAAAGTGTTTGGAAAAGTAGATACGACGGAGACGTATCAACTCCCCCAAGCTTAAACCTTTGCTTGTCCTTAAGCAATTCGGTTGATAAACTGAAAGTGATAAAGAAAAACTTTCTACAAACTCTGTTTGCTCTTGTTGTTGTAAATATGTAAAGCCAGCATTCAGGTTTTCAGCAAAGATTATGAACTAACCATACTCACAATAACACTTAGGTCTCATGTTTACTCATATCAATGACATAATCAACTAGCGAGTAATAATAATAAATCTCGGATGACAACACTTTCTCAAAATAATCATGATATGATATGACAAGATGGTATCTCTCTAGCCCTTTCTGAGACCACAAAACATGAATGTAGAGCACCTTTAAAGGTCAAGGACTGACTAGACATTGTAATTCATGGTAAAAGAGATCCAGTCAAGTCATACTCAATGTAAACTAATAGTAATGGATGCAAATGACAGCGGTGCTCTCCAACTGGTGCTTTTTAATAAGAGGATGATGACTCAACATAAAAGTAAATAGATAGGCCCTTCGCAGAAGGAAGCAGGGATTTGTAGAGGTGCCAGAGCTCGGTTTTGAAATAGATATGAATACTATTTTGAGCGGTATACTTTCATTGTCAACATAACAATCAGGAGATCTCGATATCTTCCATGCTACACACATTATAGGCGGTTCCCAAACAGAATGGTAAAGTTTATACTCCCCCTCCACCAACAAGCATCAATCCATGGCTTGCTCGAAAAAACGAGTGCCTCCAACTAACAAGAGTCCCGGGGGAGTTTTGTTTGCAGTTATTTTGATTTGATTTGCATAAAGCATGGGACTGGGCATCCCGGTGACCAGCCATTTTCTCGTGAGTGAGGAGTGGAGTCCACTCCTCTTGAGAATAACCCGCCTAGCATGGAAGATACATACAACCCTAGTTGATACATGAGCTATTCGAGCATACAAAACAGAATGTTTATTTGAAGGTTTAGAGTTTGGCACATACAAATTTACTTGGAACGACAGGTAGATACCGTATAGAGGTAGGTATGGTGGACTCATATGGAACTACTTTGGGGTTTATGGAATTGGATGCACAAGCAGTATTCCCGCTTAGTACAAGTGAAGTCTAGCAAAAGACTGAGAAGCGACCAGCTAGAGAGCGACAACAGTCATGAACATGCATTAAAATTAATCAACACCGAATGCAAGCATGAGTAGGATATAATGCACCATGAACATAAATATCGTAGAGGCTATGTTGATTTTGTTTCAACTACATGCATAAAAATGTGCCAAGTTAAGCCACTCGAATTGTTCAAAAGAGGATACCACCCTATCATACCACATCACAACCATTTTAATAGCATGTTGGCACACAAGGTAAACCATTATAAACTCCTAGCTAATTAAGCATGGCATAAGCAACTATAATATCTAATTGTCAATGCAAATATGTTTTTTTCATAATAGGCTGAATCAGGAACGATGAACTAATCATATTTACCAAAACAAGAGAGGTCGAGTTCATACCAGCTTTTCTCATCTCAATAAGTTCATCATATAATCATCATTATTGCCTTTCACTTGCACGACCGAATAGTGTGGATAATAATAATAGTGCACGTGCATTAGACTAAGCTGGAATCTGCAAGCATTCAATTCAAGAGAGAAGACAAGGTAATATGGGCTCTTTGTTAGATCAACAATAATGCATATAAGAGCCACTCAACATTTTCATTATGATCTTCTCCTCTCAACCCCCAAAGAAAAGAAACAAAACTATTTACACGGGAAAGCTCCCAACAAGCAAAAGAAGAACGAGAAATCTTTTTAGGTTTTCTTTTTAATTACTACCACTACAGGCATGGAAAGTAAACTAGCCAAAAAGCTACAACTATTTTTTTCTTAAGTTTTATCAAACACACAAGAAGAAAGCATAAAAAGAAAAATAAACTAGCATGGATATTACAATGAAAAAGTATGAGCACCGACAACTAGCATGAGTGTGTGAACATGAATGTAATGTCGGTGAGAAATACGTACTCCCCCAAGCTTAGGCTTTTGGGCTAAGTTGGTCTATTGCCACAACTGGCCTGGAGGATATCCAAAGTTGTAGCTGGGGTCGTACTGAGAAGAATTCCCTTGGTGCCACTGGTTGGCGATCTCTTCTAGATTCCACTGATAAATAGACTGCCGGTGAGGATCAAATTGTGGTTCCGGCTCTGGCTCTGTAGCTGGTGTGGGGTTTCGGTAGGCGTGAATGGCCTCCGGCGAAACAAGGTACTTGCATGCAGATAAGTCAAACAAGCAAGGAGCAGGCAAAGTAATAGTCTCAGGGTGATTTTTATCATATATCAGCTTGTACTTAAGCATCTTTTCCTTATTCTTAACGATAAAATCATGTGCTACCATACTCTTATAGTCTAGAAAAATAGGAGGCAACAACTTTTCTTCCTTCTCATAATGTCTAATAGGTATGTTAAAATGTGCAGCGAGGCGCGAGGCAAAAATACCTCCCAAGATGGGGCCCTTAGTACGGTTAAGATTTAACTGCTTTGCAACAATAGCGCCCATACTAAATGTGTCATCATGGAACAAGGCATGGCACAAAATAACAATATCAGGGGCGCTAAGGTTGCCACAGTTTCCGCGACCAATTAAGCATCTACTAGCAAATATTGCAAAGTAACGTAAAACATGAAAATGTATGCTAGTAATTCTTGCATCGGAAACTTTCCTCGTTTCCCCTATAGCAATTGTATTAATAAACACTTTGACATCGTCACGATGTGGTTCCTCTACACTACCCTCGAAAGGGATCAAAAAACCCGACAAAAATCATGAAGTGACATCTCCTTATGCTCATCATATAAATACAATTCCACTGTAGGTGGTGAGCTCCTAGCATGGAAATGAAAGTTTTGCACAAAGATATTGGTGAGTAAGAGATACTGTTCGCGTTGGTCGTGGAGGAAGGCGGTGAGGCCTGCATTCTCAGCCAACTCATAGAATCATCATAAATCCCAGCTACTCTCAAGAAATCATCACAAGGCCATTCACACGGCCGGACCTCCGTGGTGCGAGGGAGATTATACTTGGGCTTCTTATTCTCTTCACTTTGTTTATCCTTCGAGCTTCGGCTCGATGAGCCCCTCAAAAATCTCTCATCTTTTTCTGAAATTTTCGGAATTTTTTAGCAACTTCAAAATAAAAGTGAATCAAACTCAACAAAATTGATAGCAACTACTCCTACAAGTGCCTAGAGACTATATCATGCATTAGAACTGCTTGGGACCATATAAATTTGACATGCAATGATGTAGGGTAGAAGCCTAGTGGCCCGATCTTTCATGAAAGGAGCGAATCCGGCGATGAACACGAAGAACACGAGGAGGGAAACAAGGGGAAAATCACAAGGGGAACACAAGAGAACACTCAAACCAACAAGAATGATCACACATGCGCTAGGTCCATGAACACAAAGGGAGATACAAGATCCAAAGTCAACAACGGATGATACAAGAGGTAACCAGTCCTCTCCATGAGGAGGTCTTGAGCGGGCCACCCAAGAGGGGGTCTTGATGATCTTCTCAGCAAGGAGGTCTTGAATCCAAGGTGGATCTTCTCCGAAGAGGGGCCACAGTCTCTATCAAGGAGTAGATCCGGTATGGATGAGCGAAGCTCTATCTCACAAATGAGCTATCACAATGCTAACCCTAGCTAGGAGGAGGTGGGGGAGTATATATAGTGCTAGCCCACGAAGGGGTAAGTGAGAGGGGGATACATGGGCCCTTGGCCCGATCTCTGTGCACAGGCAGGTGCCGGATGTCCGGGCTGGGGGGCGGATGTCCGGCGGTTCATGAAGAGTCGGATGTCCGGGCCTTTGGCCGGATGTCCGGGCTGGAGTTGCCCTATTCTTCTGCTCTCTAGTTAGCGTGCTCCGGATTTCTGGGTGAAGGGGCCGGAGGTCCGGGGCTTCGGGAGGAGCCGGATGTCCAGGGCATGGGGTCGGATGTCCGGGCTGGGGCCGGATGTCCGGAGCCTGTAGCAGCTGTCTCTTCTTCCTTCTCCTTCCTTTGCTCCCGCGCACACTTGGCCTTGGTCCTTGGGCTCTCCTTGGTCTCCTCGGGTGTACCTGAGTATGCACAAGGTCCGCGCTTGAAGTAGCATCCATTTCTTACATGCGGAAAGGGAAGATTCAGAAAGGAGCGAGTTCACCTTGTGTCGAATGGCGTATTCTCGAGTGTACATGGGGATGATCGTAGGATGCTCTGCATCATCTCCCCTCCCTTGGGAAAGATTCGACCTCAGATCGAAAACCTCATCACCATGGAAACGGTTGTCGTGGACGGACTTGTAGTTGGACGAAGAGGAAGACATGGCGCAATCCAAGTACTCAAAGGTGTCGCCAGAGTGGTATACATGCAAAAAGAGCAAATGCAAACGACACTCAGAAATACAATGGTTAGCGCACACAAAGTGTCCATCATATAAGAAATAGTCTGTGCGACAAGATTGACCATGACAAGGTGCGTGAAGCTTATCCAAAATATATGGAATGGTATGCAAAGCATTCATGGGAGCAAAAGCATTCATTGTGCACACAAATGTATTGTGAATGTGATCAATGCAACCACGATGTAAAATGATGTCATAGAGAGATGGTTTATCAATAGCATGAATATGTCAATGGATGCTCAATATGAGTATGTGATCATGCAATTGATGATGAGCAATATGATCATGATGTATATATATGCCATCAAGGAAGATCACAACAAATTTGCTAAGAAAGTGCACAAGCTCATATATCATGGATGACATGGGAATACAAGATGCAACAAGGCAATCATGATGTGAGTCAATCCATGCATAAGATGCAAATTTGTCATGTGTATGATATGTCCATCGAGCATGACATGTGTGAACACAATCAACAAATATGGAGGTGTTGGTATGCCAATGCTCGATGTCGTGGCATGAGTGGAGGTTCGAAGGTGCATCCAATAAGTCCGAGCGCTCCTCAACTTGAAGGTCCATGGGTTCCATCTCCAATGTCGGTCCTCCATCCAATAGATGTAACATGTAGACAAGAAGAAGGAAACAACAATGAAAGAGTGACCCATCCAATATGCATATTTGAGGATGGCTCAAAGGGAAAGAGTTCACCTTTAGGAGATTCTCGCAAATGTTGGTGTTGCACATCGGGTATGCCTTCACATGACCAAATTGTGTCATGACGGTATCGCCTTGTGAATCCTTCAACATGAAAGAACATGACAAACACTCAGAAAAACAAATGAGATTAGCGGAAAACCTATCATTCGTGCGGTAAAATACCCAACAAGTGTATGCATCATGCTCATCATAAGAAAGGACAAGGGAGCATTTTATAGTATGGAGGCATATAATGCGAGAACAACCAAATTCAATAAGCTCAATCAAACAAGCATGCATCACAAGTAACGTGTCCAAGTCTCCAAGATCAATAAGCATAATTGGAGGCAAGCGACAATTAATAAGATGTATCAAGTGAGAGGCACGAGCATATATGTCATCAACCCAAGAAAGCGAGTAAGAAAGGAACATGGGCGATGCAACAAAGCAAGCAATCATAGCAATCAAGTAGTGTGAGCTAGTAGTGCAAAGATGCAACATACTAGAGGGAATCATGTCAAACATGTCATGTGTGCAAATGGTGGACATGAATAATGCACATGACATAGCACAACCATGAAAGCAAGATATGAGTAAAATAGCATCAATAGCATGAGGCACATGATAAACATGGCAATAATAACAATGATCTCCACCAAGCCTGCAAATACACATAGGAGTAGCATAATTGTGAATCATGGGTAGATGCAAGCAAGGGTGACAATTGCATGGCAAAGGCATAGAAGAAAGCATAACATGCAAAGTGAACACGGTAAAATGAGCAAGAGAGCGGTATATAGCCCATAGCCGTGTGAGAGCCAAGTGAGAGAGATGCGCGTAGTCGTTGCGTGAAAGGAACGGTGGTAAGGATAGTTCACGGGATCCCAAGTCATCTTTGCTCTCAAGAGCTCGTTTCGTCAACTCTTGGGATTGAGAGGTTGATGATTGTGCATGATTACCTACACAAAACAAAGACAAAGGAAAAATTGTGTGTGCGTGGTAGATGTACACATCATCCATCAGGATGCGCACGTGCTTGTGTTCGTTAGCACAAAATATCCAATGCTCAAACAAATGAGATGCGTGATATAGAAACATGTCATCCATCATGATAGGTTTGTTGTTATGTATAGCATAATGGAGACTCAAATTGTGTAATGCATCACAAGAAATATGTAGAGCATTGTTATTCATGGAATGCATATGGTGCAAGCAATTATGAGAATCATGCAATGTATGGAATGCATCAAAATCTCCTAATATGTATGAGGAAACTATGGGGGTCACCTCATGAGAATTAATGGAAACATCACACGGAGAAGATTGACAACATCCCAAACAATGCATATTTGGAACAATGTGATCATGGCATGGCATAGTAGATGAATTGCGAAAATCATGTAAAGGAAGCATAGCAATATCATCGCAAGAGAAACAAAAGCCAATGACCATCATCTCTTCATCTATGCCATAAGTGCAAATGGGATTTATGGTAATGGGGCATGCATAGTCACTATGTTGAGATTGAAATGATGCAATATGGGATATCTCACTCATAGCATATGACAAGGTTAATGGATTGTCAAACATGATGTGACCAAAATAATTTTCACATGATATCCTATGGAGCATAGCATCACAACTAGGCAACTCGACATGCTCATCATCATATTCATCATAAATAAGTAAGTCATGACATGAAGAAGTCGCACTAGCATGAAGCATGGGTATAGGTGTGTCAACATCATGCAAGCAATCATTCATAAAATAGTCCACTAGTGGGACAAGAGAAGCACCATCACCTATGTTACCTTTGGAGCATCGCTCATGTGTTGTTGGTGAGGTGTCGAAGACCAAGTCTTGGTCATCTTCATCTTGATGGAACCATGTGGGGGGTGCATTGTAACGCCCTCGATGCGGCTATATCTCCTACGTGTCGAAGCACGACTTAGAGGCATGACCGCATTGAAAGCAATGTCGCAAGTGAGGTAATCTTCGCAAACAACCCATGTAATATAAATAAAGGGGAAAAGATACATAGTTGGCTTACACTCGCCACGTCACACAAATACATGAGTAACATTACATTCATCAAATACACTCATGGTCCGACTATGGTACCAAAATAAAGATCAACCCCCACATGCGACACGGTCCCCGATCGCCCCAACTGGGCACCACTACTGATCATCTGGGAAAGACACATAGTAACGACGGAGTCTTCATCGAACTCCCACTTGAGCTCAAGCGCATCGTCTGGAACGGTATAATCGGTCCCTGCATCTGGTTTGGAAGTAATCTATGAGTCACGGGGACTCAGCAATCTCGCACCCTCGCAATCAAGACTATTTAAGCTTATAGGTAAGACAAGGTATGATGTGGAGCTGCAACAAGCGACTAGCATATATGGTGGCTAACCTATCCGCAAAAGAGAGCGAGAAGAGAAGGCAAAAGCACGGTCGAACAACTATGATCAAGAAGTGATCCTAGAACAACCTACGTCAAGCATTACTCCAACACCGTGTTCACTTCCCGAACTCCGCTGAGAAGAGACCATCACGGTTACACACGTGGTTGATTCATTTTAATTAAGTTAAGTTTCATGTTATCTACAACCGGACATTAACAAATTCCCATGTGCCCATAACCGTAGGCACGGCTTTCGAAAGTTCAAATCCCTGCAGGGGAGTCCCAACTTATAGCCCATCACAAGCTCTCATGGTCAATGAAGGATATTCCTTCTCCGAAGACAATCCGGTCAGACTCGGCATCCCGGTTACAAGACATCCTCGACAATGGTAAAACAAGTCCAGCAACACCACCCAGATGTGCCGACAAATCCCGATAGGAGCGGCACATATCTTGTTCTCAGGGCACACCGGATGAGCAAGACGTCGGGTAGGCCAGCCCAGAGTTGCCCCTGGTGGCCCCGGACATCGCTCAGTTGGACCAACACTTAGAGAAGCACTGGCCCGGGGGGGTTAAAATAAAGATGACCCTTGAGTCTGCGAAACCCAAGGGAAAAAGGCTAGGTGGAGAATGGTAAAACCAAGGTTGGGCATTGCTGGAGGAGTTTTATTCAAGGTGAACTGTCAAGGGGTTCCCATTATAATCCAACCGTGTAAGGAACGCAAAATCCGGGAACATAACACCGATATGACGGAAACTAGGGCGGCAAGAGTGGAACAAAACACCAGGCATAAGGCCGAGCCTTCCACCCTTTACCAAGTATATAGGTGCATTAAGATAAACAATATAATATTGTGATATCCCAACAATAAACAATGTTCCAACAAGGAACGATCTCCAATCTTCACCTGCAACTAGCAACGCTATAAGAGGGGCTGAGCAAAGCGGTAACATAGCCAAACAACTGTTTGCTAGGACATGGTGGGTTAGAGGTTTGACATGGAAATATGGGAGGCATGATAAGCAAGTGGTAGGTATCGTAGCATAGGCATAGCAAAAGAGCGAGCATCTAGCAAGCAAATATAGAAGTGATTTCAAGGGTATGGTCATCTTGCCTGCAAAGTTTTCAGAGTTGACTTGATCCTTGTAAGTGAACTCAATGGGCTCCTCATTGACGAACTCGTCTCCCGGCTCTACCCAAACAAGAACAACAAGCAAACGGAACACAATCAACCACGTGCAATGCTCAAACAACATGATGCGAACATGGTATGATATGCGGGATGCGGTATGTGATGCATATGCAAGATTTGACAAGGAATGATTGAACCTGGCCTCAACTTGGAAATCCAAGAGTGCCACTGGAATGGTGAGGTGATTTCGGTTGAAATCAATATAAAGATCACCAGAATCGGATGCACGGTTTGGAAATGGCAAGCAAAACAAATATGGCACCGATCTGCGATAATCGGCAAGTGACCAACTAAATGCATAAAGATAAATATGCTACAGCACTCAAACATGACAACAAAATACATGGCAGGGAACCACTCATGATTCTTGACAAAAGATGAACACTGATCTACGGCTAATTCATCCATTAACAGGTTCAAACAAGCATGGCAAAAGTGCAAATGATAATAGGTTTCAGACTTAGTGAAATTAACACAAGTCTGGAATTTATCATCAGGAAGCACACTTTAGAGCATGAAAACTACAAGCTACAAGAACTTAACATGGCAAAGCAAGGTATGGCATGAAGCTACTCAAAGCACTTAACAAAAGTCTCTTAGTGACCTTGAGCCAAAAGGGATGAGAAAATACAATTGCAAGCATGTGAACATGGCAAAAACATAAACAGATTCAGACTTAGTGAAAAACTGGAGCATGCAAAACAGTTAACGAGCAGGCATGTTTACGAGCTCGATGCACTCGCTACAGAGCATTGCATGACAAACTAAGCATACATCCATCAAGAATACATGTCATAGGAGCTAGACATGGCAAGAACAACAACATAGCATGCACGGATCAATAGCAACATCCTCAGCAAAATCGCTAAACATGTCAACAATCTGCCAGGATCAATTTATAGCAAAACTAGAGCTCGATTGACTCAAGCTAGGTTGCTCCATAATTGAAAACAAAGACATGTATGGATATAGCACCACAATGTTAACAAAACATCTTTACGGAGCATCCTCAAAAGAGGCACGGATCACTAGGAAACAACATGAACATATGGCATAACAACAATAACAGGACAAGGACTTAGTGGAATTCTAAGTCCCTAAAATCGGCATCAACGATTACGCTACTTTGCAAGCTTGTGCTAGTCACCAAAAATATCACAAAAATACATGGCAAGCACCTTTGTAAAGATGGCATGCCATATAAGAAAACACATGTAGAGCTCAGGATCATAGCATGCTCACAATAATCATGGCAAAAATGACAAAATGCCATTTGCTGAAACAGATCTGATAAATTCATCACATAGCCCTCTTCCAACAGAATTTAGGGCATCAAGATGAGCTCAAATGAAAATGATGCAATGAGATGAAATGATGTACTCGTCGAGACGAACATTTTGATATGCTACACGCATGAATTGGAGCTACGGATGCAGAGTTATGACATGCGAAAGAATGCAAAAATATACTGAGAATTAGGGTTAGAGTCAACCCGAGATCTAGATCCAGATCGGGATCTCGCCGGAGCACTGTTCACCGGAGGCGTCGAGGTCGCCGGACTTGGACGAGGTCACCGAAGAAGAAGAGGCCGACCGGGGCGTGGTTGCCGGACTTGCTGGACGGCGTCGGCGTCGGAGAGGGGATGCGGGGCAGCGAGGCACCGGAGTTGCGGGCGCCGGCCAAAGCGGCGAACGGTGGCGGGCGTCGTCGGCGGAGGTGGCGGTGCCGGACGGTGGCCGTGGCCGGTGAAGGCGAAGTGCGGCGAGGGCAGGCGGCGCTCGGCAGGGAGGCGGCACCGGGCGGCGCGGGCGAGGACATGGGCCGGGAGGGCCGCGCTCGGGCTTCCCGGGCCGGCGGCGGGCGAGATGCGGCCGGGCCAACCGCTTCGTGACACGTGGCGGCGGTGGGATAAAACGTGTCCGGCCATCCGGAATTCGTCCGGCGGCTGGAGGAGGAGGGGGCTAGGGTTTGGACTGCGGAAATTTCGGAGGGGGGGGGGCTATATATACAGGTAGAGGGAGCTAGGAAGCTCCAAATGAGGTGCGGTTTTCGGCCACGCGATCATGATCGAACGATCTAGATGATGGAGATGGTTTAGATGGGTTTTGGGCCAAATTGGAAGGGTTTTGGGCTGCAACACACACGGGGCCTTTTCGGTCCCTCGGTTAACCGTTGGAGTATCAAACGAAGTCCAAATGGCGCGAAACTTGACAGGCGTTCTACCGGTAGTAAACCAAGGCCGCATGACAAGTCTCGGTCCAATCCGGAAATGTTTAACCCCCACACACGGAGACAAAAACCCGACACCGAGGAAATAAAATAACTTAGTGCCGGAAACGACAAGAGTTGGGATACATATAAGGTAAATTACATCCGGGTGTTACAATACTCCACCACTACGAAAGGATCTCGTCCCGAGATCTAGGACTGTAAAAAAACTCCGGGTACTCAGAACGGAGGTGATCCTCGCGTTCCCAGGTGGCTTCACGGTCGGAATGGTGTGACCACTTGACTTTGAGGAATTTGATAGACTTGTTGCGAGTGTAGCGCTCAGTTTCTTCAAGAATAGCAACTGGGTGCTCATGATAAGAAAGGTCTTCTTGGAGATCAATGTCTTCAAAGTTGACGATACGGTCAGGGGTCTTGAAGCACTTGCGGAGCTGAGAGACATGGAACACGTCGTGCACATTTGCAAAGTTGGAGGGAAGCTCGAGTTGATAGGCGAGATTGCCTCTCTTGCTGACGATCTTGAAAGGACCCACGTATCTAGGGGCAAGCTTCCCTTTGATACCGAAGCGATGAGTACCTTTCATTGGAGAGACGCGGAGGTAAACATGGTCTCCGATCTCAAAAGCCAAATCACGATGCTTACTATCATAGTAGCTCTTCTGGCACAATTGCGCAGCTTTGAGGTTATCACGACTGACTTTGCACATCTCTTCTGCCTCTGTGATCAAGTCATTTCTGAGAAGTTGACGTTCACCATTCTCTGACCAGTTAAGAGGAGTACGGCACTTCCTGCCATAGAGAATTTCAAATGGGGCCTTGCCCGAACTCGCTTGAAAGCTGTTGTTGTAGGAAAACTCGGCATATGGAAGACAATCTTCCCACTTCATACGGAAAGAGATAACGCAAGCCCTGAGCATATCTTCAAGGATCTGATTGACACGCTCGAGTTGGCCGCTAGTTTGAGGATGAAAAGCTGTGCTGAAACGGATGTTGGTGCCCATGGCCTTTTGAAAAGAATCACAAAACTTCGAGGTGAAGATGCTGCCACTATCTGAAGAAATCAACTGCGGAATGCCATGCAGAGAGACAATCCGAGAGGTATAAAGCTCTGCCAATTGAGCCGCTGTGATGGATTCTTTGATAGGAATGAAATGAGCCACTTTAGTGAGTTTGTCGATGACAACTAATATAGCATCATTGCCACGCTTGGACTTTGGAAACCCAGTCACGAAGTCCATCTCAATGTGGTCAAACATCCATTCTGGAATGGCAAGAGGTTGGAGGAGACCAGCTGGTCGTTGGTGTTCTGCCTTCACTCTTTTGCAGACATCACATTCATTCACGAACTGAGCAATCTCACGCTTCATTCGAGTCCATCAATACGCCTGCTTGAGGTCCTGGTACATCTTTGTACTTCCAGGGTGGATAGAGAGGAGTGAATTGTGAGCCTCGTTCATAATGACTTTACGAAGGTCACCTTTAGGCACAACAATGCGATCCTCGAAGAATAGAGTATCCTTGTCATCAAGGCGATAGCACTTGTACTTGGGTTGACTCTTGGCAATCCCAATCTTCACCTTATTCACCATAGCATCAAGAAGTTGAGCCTCGCAAATCTGATCTTCCAAAGTAGGAGAGACTTGAAGGTTGGCAAGGAAACCCTGAGGAACAACTTGCAGATTGAGTTTGCGGAAAGCTTCACAAAGCTCGGGTTGGTAAGGCTTGAGAATGAGACTGTTGCAGTAAGCCTTCCTGCTCAATGCGTCAGCAATTACATTGGCCTTGCCTGGAGTATATTCGATGCTCGGATTATACTCTTGAATCATTTCGACCCAACGAGTCTGCCTGAGGTTGAGATTAGGCTGAGTGAAGATGTACTTGAGACTCTTGTGGTCAGTGAAGATGTCCACTTTTCTTCCCAATAAGAGATGTCTCCAAGTCAACAGAGCATGCACAACTGCCGCGAACTCGAGGTCATGAGTGGGGTAGTTCTTTTCATTGGGCTTCAACTGGTGAGAAGTATAAGCCACAACTTTCTTCTCTTGCATCAACACTGCACCAAGACCTTGAAGAGAGGCATCACAGAAGACCTCGAATGGTTTGGATTCATCAGGAGGAGTCAGAACTGGAGCAGTGACTAATTTCGCTTTCATGGTGTTGAAAGCGATGTCACATTCTGGAGACCAAACGTACTTCACGTGCTTCTGTAGAAGGTTTGAAAGAGGCTTCGCAATCTTTGAGAAGTTCTCAACGAACCTTCGACAGTAGCTTGTGAGACCAAGGAAGCTGTGGAGTTGCTTTACGTTCTGAGGTGGTTCCCAATTCACAATTGCAGACACCTTCTCAGGATTCACCGCTATGCCCTTGGCAGAAATGATATGCCCAAGATAGAGAACCTCATCGAGCCAAAACTCGCACTTTGAAAACTTGGCGTAGAACTGATGTTCTCTGAGCTTATCCAGCACCAAACGCAAGTGCTTGGCATGATCTTCCTTGTTCTTGGAAAAGACCAAAATGTCATCGAGGTAGACCAAGACGAAGTCATTTGTGTAGGGGTTGAAGATGAAATTCATCATGCGAGAGAAAGTTGGAGGAGCGTTGATGAGGCTGAAAGACATGACAGTATAATCATATGAACCATAGCTTGTTCTGAATGCTGTCTTGGGGATATCTTGCTCGCGAATTCGAATCTGGTGATAGCCCATACTGAGATCAAGCTTGGAGAATACTTGAGCACCTTTGAGTTGTTCAAACAGCTCGTTGATGTTGGGAAGTGGGTACTTGTTCTTTATAGTCTTCTTGTTCAATGGACGGTAGTCAACACAAAGTCGGTCCGTTCTGAGGTGGTTCAATGAACTCCACAACCCCACGGAGAAGAACTAGGTCGGATGAGACCCATTCGCTCTTGAATATCGAGTTGCTTCTTCAGCTCCTTCAACTCTTCAGGTCCAAGTTTGTAAGGATGTTTGCAAACAGGTTCTGTGCCAGGCTCAAGATCGATGACGAATTCAACTGGCCGGTGCGGAGGCATTCCTGGAAGCTCTTCTGGAAAGACGTCTTGATATTCGCAAATGACTGGAATTTGCGAGATGGCATCCAGCTCACCCTTCTCATTGAGAGAAAACAGATGGATGGTATCGTCATTAGCGGCAAAGACAATTACATCCTCAGACGAATGAGTCAATTGAATCTGCCTGGCAGCACAATCAAGCTGAGCCTTGTGCTTAGAAAGCCAGTCCATTCCAAGAATAAGATCAATATCCGAGTTACCAAGGACCATTGGAGAAGAAAGAAACTTGTAGTCGCCCAACGTGATAGTAACATCCAGAGCCATCATTTTGGTGTTCATGAACAAACCCGTAGAAGAAACCTCTATCGGCTTAGGCAAATCAACAGTATGCACATCATGCATGGATGCAAAAGGCTTCGATAAAAATGACAAAGATGCACCAGTATCAAAAATAACTCTTGCGGGAATGTCATTAACAGGAAGGTTACCCATAATCACATCTGGCGAGTCCTCTGCCTGAGCTGCGTTCAACAAGTTGACCTTAGCAGACTTGGGGTTATGCTTGACCACAACTGTACTTGCAGATCTCACAGGAGGAGGAGGAGGAGGGAGACGCCTCTGATTGAAGCATTTGTTGGCATAGTGACCCTTCTGTTGGCACTTGTTGCACGTGACCTCCGAGAGCGGACGGTGATGCGGAGCACTTGATCTTGGAGCTTGAGACGAAGTCTTGTTCTGAAAGCCTGGGTTGGGTGGGTGGGAAGATCCATTGCCACCTTTGCTCTTCTACTGATAAGGCTGACGGAACGGAGGAGGAGGAAGCCAATACTTTTGCTGCTTAGCCACTTGAGTTGAGGAAGAAGGAGTTACATCTCTGACTCGCTTCTTGGAAGCATCGCACTCAGTTGAGCGGTCTCTTGCCTCATTGCCATATTGTAGAACTCATCGTACTTCTTGGGCTCAAAGAGGATGAGACCAAGTTGGAGTTCTTCTCTGAGACCACCCCTGAACTAGTATATCATGCTCTTCTCGTCAGGGACATCCTGCTTGGCGAAACGAGCGAGCTTCTGGAACATGATGTTGTACTGGTAAACAGACATAGTGCCTTGCTTCAGGTTGCAGAATTCCTCACGCTTGCTTTCAACCATGCTCTGAGGAATATGATGAGCTTTCAAGTCTTGACGGAATTCATCCCAGGTAATCGCACGGCCTCCTCTGGAATATTTGTACTGCTGAAACCATTCTGCAGCTTGGTCTTTGAGTTGGAAGGAGGCGAACTTGACAAAGTCCTCAGGCTTGACGTTACTGCACTCGAAATCCTTGCGTATGTCCATGAGCCAATCATCAGTGTCTGTTGCCTCAACACAATTGTTGAAGGTCTTTGGCTGGTTAGCAAGGAACTGGTTGAGTGTAGCAAACTGATTCTGATTGTTGCCATGGCCCTGTTTCCCTTGGTTGTGCTCTTGAAGAGGTTGCATGATCAGCTGTGTGTTTGCATTGGTAGTGGCCATCACAGCTTGCCATGCCTCCGAAGGTGGAGGAGGTGGTGGCGGATCAAGATTCGGAGTCGTGCGCGTTGGAGGAGCCATCCTGAAGAGGGTGACATCCGTTAGCATCTTGATAGACAAATATTGAAGCTAAATCAAACGGGTTGAAATTGCAACATATAGTCTTCACATCTGAACAAAATGAACGAATGCATTCCAATTGAAATGGTCACATTTCCATAAACTGAGAAGCCACTTAGAATTGAGGTAGAAGAATAAAAACAAGGTACGGACAAGAACAAATACTTGGTGAGGATTACCCAATCCCAAACCAAATATCCGTGGAAGAAGAACTAGAGCTACAAGAATTTCCACCTATGAAACTCCCGAACCTTTCCGGTTATGCAATGAGGTGTTGGGGATACAGGGGAAGCATAATATCTCACCCAAATCTAGCAAATCCTACATCCAGCTGTATCCATCCTTCAACACATAACCGAGAAACCTTTGGAAATCATCTACCTCAACCTTTGAAAAGCATCCATTATACAAGTTATGGCAATACTCCTGAACTCCCGCCCCAGTACTGGGTGGCATCGAGGTTATCTCACCAACAACTGCATAAAAGAGATTTTCGATGTCGGTGAAACTCAGGTATTCCAGAATCTCAACGATAAAATTGTGACGACAACACCTCGGAGCTCAACTCCCCGAGACACTGCCACAACCCCTAAATGACAGGAGGCACCAAGAACAATGTTCTCGTCACAAATCGATCGGAACGATTCCAAGATACCCGCGTGATCCTAATTTTTTTAGTGAAATTTGAGAAGAGAAGAGTCAAAACTCTGCGTCAAGATGCCTCACCAGAGTGACAAAGGGACTGGGGAGTAAAATGAATTCCTAAACTCTCCGATATATAAATCCTAAATGACTCAAAACATTTTTCTAGACTCAACAACACCAACGATTCGATCAAGCAGGGGGCTCCTAAGGTCGGGGAAGGCTCTGATACTAACTTGTAACGCCCTCGATGCGGCTATATCTCCTACGTGTCGAAGCACGACTTAGAGGCATAATCGCATTGAAAGCAATGTCGCAAGTGAGGTAATCTTCGCGAACAACCCATGTAATATAAATAAAGGGGAAAAGATACATAGTTGGCTTATACTCGCCACGTCACACAAATACATGAATAACATTACATTCATCCAATACACTCATGGTCCGACTACGGTACCAAAATAAAGATCAACCCCCACATGCGACACGGTCCCCGATTGCCCCAACTGGGCACCACTACTAATCATCTGGGAAAGACACATAGTAACGACGAGAGTCTTCATCGAACTCCCACTTGAGCTCAAGCGCATCGTCTGGAACAGTATCATCGGTCCCTGCATCTGGTTTGGAAGTAATCTGTGAGTCACGGGGACTCAGCAATCTCATACCCTCGCGATCAAGACTATTTAAGCTTATAGGTAAGACAAGGTATGATGTGGAGCTGCAACAAGCGACTAGCATATATGGTGGCTAACCTATTCGCAAAAGAGAGCGAGAAGAGAAGGCAAAAGCACGGTCGAACAACTATGATCAAGAAGTGATCCTAGAACAACCTACGTCAAGCATTACTCCAACACCGTGTTCACTTCCCGGACTCCGCCAAGAAGAGACCATCATGGTTACACACGCAGTTGATTCATTTTAATTAAGTTAAGTTTCATGTTATCTACAACCGGACATTAACAAATTCCCATCTGCCCATAACCGTGGGCACAACTTTCGAAAGTTCAAATCCCTGCAGGGGAGTCCCAACTTAGCCCATCACAAGCTCTCACGGTCAATGAAGGATATTCCTTCCCTGAAGACAATCCGATCAGACTCGGCATCTCGGTTACAAGACATCCTCGACAATGGTAAAACAAGTCCAACAACACCACCCAGATGTGCCGACAAATCCCGATAGGAGCTGCACATATCTCGTTCTCAAGGCACACCGGATGAGCAAGACGTCGGGTAGGCCAGCCCAGAGTTGCCCCTGGTAGCCCCGGACATCGCTCAGTTGGATCAACACTTAGAGAAGCACTGGCCCGGGGGGGGGGTTAAAATAAAGATGACCCTTGAGTCCGCGAAAACCAAGGGAGAAAGGCTAGGTGGCGAATGGTAAAACCAAGGTTGGGCATTGCTGGAGGAGTTTTATTCAAGGCGAACTGTCAAGGGGTTCCCATTATAACCCAACCGTGTAAGGAACGCAAAATCCGGGAACATAACACCGATATGACGGAAACTAGGGGCAAGATTGGAACAAAACACCAGGCATAAGGCCGAGCCTTCCAACCTTTACCAAGTATATAGGTGCATTAAGATAAACAATATAATATTGTGATATCCCAACAATAAACAATGTTCCAAGAAGGAACGATCTCCAATCTTCGCCTGCAACTAGCAACGCTATAAGAGGGGTTGAGCAAAGCAGTAACATAGCCAAACAACGGTTTGCTAGGACATGGTGGGTTAGAGGTTTGACATGGCAATATGGGAGGCATGATAAGCAAGTGGTAGGTATCATAGCATAGGCATAGCAAAAGAGCGAGTATCTAGCAAGCAAAGATAGAAGTGATTTCGAGGGTATGGTCTTCTTGCCTGCAAAGTTGTCAGAGTTGACTTGATCCTCATAAGTGAACTCAACAGGCTCCTCGTTCACGAACTCGTCTCCTGGCTCTACCCAAACAAGAACAACAAGCAAACGGAACACGATCAACCACGTGCAATGCTCAAACAACATGATGCAAACATGGTATGATATGCGAGATGCGGTATGTGATGCATATGCAAGATTTGACAAGGAATGATTGAACCTGGCCTCAAATTGGAAATCCAAGAGTGCCACTGTAAAGGTGAGGTGATTTCGGTTGAAATCGATATAAAGATCACCGGAATCGGATGCACAGTTTGGAAATGGCAAGCAAAACAAATATGGCACTGATCTGCGATAATCAGCAAGTGACCAACTAAATGCATCAAGATAAATATGCTACATGAAAGTGCGTTATATCGACTAGAGGGGGGTGAATAGGTGATTTTTATGAAAGTCTTCAAAACGTGGAAGTTATGAAGACAAACAGTAGAGATATGCCTATTACTATGCAGCGGAAGTTAGACTACACTAGACAAGTCATGGTCAAGTATCAACAGAGTGAAAGCACAATGACAAATAGCTGTAGTTTAATTAGGATCAGGTAGGAAGATACTATGAAGCCAAACAGATCATACACTCACGTTGTGAAGACAAAAGATAGAACAGACATGCAATGACTTCACAATGAGTGATCAGTAAGTAAAAGGAAGTGAACATGAAAACAGTGACTCGTTGAAGACAATGATGTGTTGGACCAGTTCCAGTTGCTGTGACAACTGTACGTCTGGTTGGAGCGGCTAGGTATTTAAACCTTAGGAGACACAGTCCCGGACACCCAGTCCTGAACACGCAGCTCAGGACACCAAGTCCTCACCGTATTCTCCTTGAGCTAAGGTCACATAGTCCTCGCCCAATCACTCTGGTAAGTCTTCAAGGTAGACTCCCAAACCTTCACAGACTTCGTTCACTGGCAATCCACAATGTCTCTTGGATGCTCTGAACGCGACGCCTAACCGTCTGGAGATGCACAATCCTCAAGTGTAATAAGTCTTCAGATCACACAGACAAGAAGACTTAAGTGATGCCCAATGTTCTCTGGCTCTGGGTGGTTAGGGCTTTTCTCCTCGCTAGGAATTTTCTCTCAAAGGCTTCGAGGTGGGTTGCTCTCAAACGACAAAGCCGTGCACTGAAATCTGAGCAGCCAACCGTTTATGGTTGTAGGGGGTGGGCTATTTATAGCCACTTGGCACCCCGACCTGATTTGTCCGAAATGACCCTGGGTCACTAAGGAACTGACACGTGTCTCAACGGTCAGATTTCAAACTCTCATGGCAATTTACTTGGGCTACAAGCAAAGCTGACTTGTTCGGCTCTGGACAAGATTCGCTCTCATTGTCTTCACTCGAAGACATAGGTTTTTGGTTTAGACATCACTTCAGTCATTCTGACTAGTTCTCCTAGACCCCACTTAACAGTATGGTGGTTCCTATGACTCAACACAAAAGAAAAAGAACTACGAAAGATCTAAGCTTCGAGCTCCATAGGCTTCATAACGTGTCTTCCTTTGTCATAGTCTTCAATGTGAATATCTTCATATACCACCTTTGGCTTCAATGTCTTCATACATTTTTAGGGGTCATCTCTGGTAGTGAAACCGAATCAATGAGGGACTTCTACTTGTGTTATCATGCAATTCTCAAAAACACATTAGTCCCTCAACTAGGTTTGTCGTCAATACTCCAAAACCAACTAGGGGTGGCACTAGATGCACTTACAATCTCCCCCTTTTTGGTGATTGATGACAAACTAGTTGAAGTTTTCAACGGGGAATATAGTCTGTGAAATTGTAAAGGATAAGGAATTGTCTTCATAAGTTGCAAGGGCTCCCCCTGATGATGTGCATATAAGTTAATTTGCTTTTGGTATGCAAATGCACATGGCAGGTTGTACTTGTGGAGATCCACTTCAGCTTATGATGACAATCCAGTATGCATGTGAAAGTATATGAAGATAATGACATGCATAATGGAAAATGGACGTCTGCAGAATGAGATAAGTGCGGAATTTATCTTCATAAAATAGGGTGGCAAACAAGTAGCAGACGACCATCGAGTTTTAGTGTTACAACTCAAAGAACCAAATGAAGCAAAAAACGAGAGTTGTAAGCACGAAGCAAAATATAGCAAAACATAAAGCACCCGCCCATATGGACCCGCTTGAAGACTATAAACCCATATGCTTCTCCCCCTTTTGTCAGCAAGGACCAAAAAGGTTTGAAGACATAGAGTGTCTATTCGTTCCCAGAAGCAGCAGGGTCATTGGAGGTGTTTGGCGGTGCAGAAGAGCTTGGAGGTGCTGAAGCAGGTGGCGGTGATGTAGCATCGTCTTCTTCATCAATGATTCTGGCAGTGATTGTGGCAGCAGATGAAGAAAACTTGGAGTCTTCAAGTGATGGTGTGTTTCGCATCACAGCCCTTCTAGGAGGTGTGGTGTCAAACTTGAATCGCTCAGTGAAGCCATCCTCTTCAAGTTCAGCTTCAGTACACATCATTGATAGCCCTTTCCATGTACGACGACAGGTTTCATGAGTGACGAAAGCATTCTTGGTGGCAAGATTTCAAAGACGATTAACATCCACCAAGAGGCCTTTCATCTGACGCTTGAGCCAGTCATGATGCCTATCTTGTTTTTGATGAAGGGCCACAAGAAGCTCTCGGTTATTGAGAACACGAGTGCGCTTCTTGGGTCTTGAAGCAGTTGCACTATCAGTGGCTTCAGTTGAAGCAGGGTACGGCGCACGTGTAGTGCTAGCCAAAGTATACACCCTGGAGATGGCTTCAACACCTTCATCGTTCTGAGTGAAGCTCTGGTGTTCTGCATTCTGAAGACTCAAAGGTTGCTTGGGAGGCTCAGGATATATAGCTTCAGCAGAGGTATCCACATATGGCAAGAAGATCCGATGGTTGCGGGCTGAGGGCTGATAGGAGATCGCAGAGTGAAGCTTGATCAGTCTCATTAACCAAGTAAATCTGAGCCTGATGCAGCAAGTTGGTGTATGAAGAAATCCTGTGCGTTGAAGCATTTGCCATGAAGGATACAAAATATCAGAGTCTTCATTGCACCCTCGATCTTGGCATTTGGAGAGTGCCCTTTGATAGGCCAGAGAGTCCGCCGGATAATGTGATAGATGGTTCTGGGCAGGTACTCAAAGTCTTCAACGAAGAACTCTGTTGGATAAGGAGCATCGTGGGGCAATGGCTTCATCATGGAGAGCATCTGACTCATATTCGGTTCAGGCCTCTGGAATATGCTCTCAAGAGCTTCAATGTGTAGTGGACAGCCTTCCTCGAAGAGTTCGCCAGGAGTGGGCAGGCCGGAGAGCTCAATGATATCAAATGCATTGGCTTCGTGATGGACATTGCCGGTCATCCACTCCAGGGCCCAAGTCTTCGGATCTCTGTTGTATCCTTTGATGTGGAGGGTGGCATAGAATTGTAGCAGAAGCTCTTCATTCCAGTGCTCTTCATCAGTTACAAACTGGAGCAGACCCACTTGCTTGAAGCAATCCAACACTTCCTCTAAACAGGGCAGACCAGCAATGGCTTCAACATCAAGGCGCTTGTGCGGGAAGATGCGACCTTGGTTGTATAGGATGGATGAATAGTAGCTGCGCCGAGGATAGCTCCAGAACCTATCTGATGAAATCCTTTCCCTTGAATAGGGGTTCTTGGAGCTGTTGAAGAACATATTATCTGCCTTGAAGCTATTGATGTTAAAGGAGCCAGGTGCTGATGCAGGACCTGGGAACCTCGGCAGCCTTGGGACTGGCTTCTGGACATGAGGCCTGTGCTCAACATGGTAATCAAATTGAGGACCTGCAGCAGACTCAGGAACATAAGTGTCTGGATCAGTAGCTTCGCTGTCTTCTGAAGCTTTTGGTGGGGAGGGCTCCACATTGGCTTTAGTGTTGGTTGTGGTAGCCTCAATATTTTCAGCCTCCGCTTGACTAGCTGGAGGGTCAGTCACAAGCACGTTCTCCTGGAGAACTGCTTCTTGGTGGAACATAGGAGTGGGCTCTTGTGGTGCTTCTTCTGCGGCTGATGCAGCCGGAATGTCTTCAGCATAGACTTGAGGCCTTGGACCTTTGCGAAGCCTGCGGAATGCAGATGACGCCTGTGGGGTTGGAGTGGGCTGGGCCTCATTGTCTTCTTCCTCTTGAGGGCGATCCGCCCATGATGCATCTTGTGCAATTGGCATCAGAGGACGACCAATGCTGATGAGTTCGGTTTGTTCATACTGAGGAAGGGCTGCATCATCTTGTACATTGTCCTGATGACCATTGTCTTCAGCAGCGATGGGGTCGGCTGCTGGTATGTCTTCAGCTTCAGGAGCCTCTGTGGAAGTAGGCTCATGAACCGTCAGTTGACGTTCTGCGTTAGGGTGAACCACAGAAATAGGTTCAACTATCAAGGGCTCTGTGGGAGCAGCCCGAGATTTCTTGGTCTTTCTCTTTTTCTTGCTGGGGGCAGTAGGAGAGGCTTCAGAGCTTTTCCTTTTCCTGGCTTCAGCCTCATCAGTTCTTGTCTTCTTGAGCTCTGAAGCTGTTGACCGGCTCTTTGGCTTCGAGCCAGTCGTTGCAGTTGGGAAGACAATCGGAACTGCTTCCTTCCTTGGTGCCTCTGATTCAGCTGGAACAGTCTTCTTCTTTTTCTTTGCGGCCATCTTGGGGTCGATGCCAGGACGCCCAAGTGCCTTGCGCTTCTCAGCCTCATTGTAGGCTTGCACACATCTTTCAGCCAGAGACTTCATTCGCTCATGTGAACCCTGAGCTTCTGCACGCTTCTTCAGAAAGTTTTCCTTAAGCTCATGCAACATGATCTTGAAGCTCTTTACTTCTTGCACGCTGAGCTTGGCCATATTCTTCTTGAACTGAGCCTTTTCATGATCAATTTTCTGCTTCAGTTCAACAATGCGCTGGGCAATTGCAAGTTCTGAAGCAATAGCGCCTTGGAAGGCGACGCTGAGGCCAACGGGCAGCTGCAGATCTTCGAAGCTGATGTTTGGTGTGGCAAACCATTCGTCGATGAAGTTGTGGATGATGGCGACATCAAAGAGAAGCAAATTGTTGAATATTTCAGCTTCTTCTTTGCTCTTGATGAGCTGCTCGAGAGCGTCATCTCCAAGATCTTCATCACTTGACAGATCAATGGCTTTGCTGCGCAGAATGGCAGCAGCTGTGAGCTCTTTGCCGATCTGTGGCTGAGGCATCTTGGCCTCTGGGGCTTGGAGACGCGGGATACGTCTTCAGACTGCACACTGTCTTCAGGAGGTGCAGTTGCCAATGGCTTCGCCCTTGAGATTTTTGGTGAAGGGACCGGCTTTGAAGCTTTTGGCTTCTTCGACTGCTTTGGCTTCTGTACAGCAGGAGCTTCATCAGACTCAGAGTCAGCTGAAGGGTCATTCACGGCAGTCCCTTGGACTAAGATGCGGGTGATGAGGCCCTCAAGGTTGGCATACGGACCGATGATATTGGGTTCTACGTTGCGTGTGCCATCTGCCCTTGGTGCTGAGGGACCAGGGTTGAAGTCTAACGCAAATTTCTTCTTGTTGAGCTTCGCTGATTGTTGGGCAAACTGGAAGTTGCGCTTGAACAGATTGTCGTCACGACACCAGAGGAGTGACGACGGATGTGCATCATCAGGCTGTGGCCCATGGACCATGCATGGATAGAAGCTTTGGGCAATAGCTTCATCTCTGGTCCTGGGTACAAGGTTCTTGTATAAGATGTCTCCCCACGGACTTTTGATGGCATTCTTCTCAGCATCCACTTGGGTTGTGAAGCAGTACTTGAACCATTGTTCTGCCTAATAGCGTCGAATCCATTGGATTCGGGTCTTGCGCTGACCATAATTCTCTTCAGGATCTGTTTTATACATTTATGCCAGTTCATCAGGCTGATCTTTTGATGTTCCTCCATGTCGCTGTCTGCCCCCCTTCCTCGCTGCTGCTTCTGAAGCCATAAACTTTAACTTGAAAGGCTTCAAAATTTTCAAAGGCTTCAAAGGCTTTCTTTTGCTGGACCAACAGGAACTGGCTTCAGGAGAATTTATGTGATGCTATAGGAATTTTGCAAATGAATGCAGACTGTGAGAACCAAAGGATTCTCCCACGGACATGTACCTGTGACAGCATTAAGGTGCGAGGGAAGGGGAAGAGGTCATATGCATTCTCAGAAGATTTTGAAGATAAATCAGTTTAGAAGACATTGACCTCATCGTGCGAAGACATTCACTCATAGATAAGAAGTTGGTTCCAGATTTGTACGAACCCACAGATCAGTACAAGTGAGGAATCTAACTACTTCATGACGCACAAGTGAATATACTAGGCATGTTATGAGATGCAGATTGAGAGATCTAACTTGTGTGAAGAGAAACTTCTTATGGTAGAAAGTGACAGAACATGAGATCAAAAGGGGCTGTGAAAAGAAGTTTTATTTACCACACTTGGAACTGCTAGACGGAGTGGGAAATGATGCCGAGCAGTTCAATCCTCCGTGCCCTAACTTGGCGACGGAAGACACCTACAGCGATGGCGGAGAGGACGATGTCCGCGGTCGGCGTGAAGACGACATCGGAGAGGTTGCGGCAGCGAAGCGCTTCGTCGCAGGCGTCGTCGAGCTAGCGGTGGCGCTAGGGTTCGTGCTAGGGTGGAAGAAGAGATAGTTACCGCTGTGAGTATGTATTTATAGGCATAGGGGCGGCACTGTACTATTACACAGGTGCCCCTGGCGAGTCGCATCTGAGGAACGTGTGGCCAGTTTGCGGAAGTTTGGGGTTTGTTCCACGTCCCACGCACGCCTGGATTGTCGGGCGGTCGTTCCTGCTTCTCCGGATTTTATGTGGAGGAATGAGCATTGAAAACGGACTTTATGGTTGTCTCTATATCTTCTGCTGACAAGGACGCAGTGAAGACATTCGATAGTTTCAATAGAATGCATATGACTTGGAGAGATAGAGTTTGAGATAGAAAGCATAGAGAAGTTGGGGTCCGATCACATTCACTTATTTCAAAAGATTCAACACGAAGATATAGCTATAAGTGAATGCTGTAGAGGACAGAACACTAGCATATATATATATATATATATATATATATATATATATATATATATATATATATATATATATATATAATCAACATAGTGAAGATAATCATGAAAATATGTTGAGTTCGAAGCCAAACCAAATGTGAAGACATTGCAAGGTAACGCCATGAGTGAAACACTTCAAAATAGAACGTTTGGTGGTGGCGTTACCCACCGTATAGGAAGTATTAGACCGAGACACGGCGCACAATTATCGTGGCGCTCCGAAGTCAAATTCCACATTAATGTATTCACACTTAGAATGTATGTCTTCATTGATTGAAGATATACTTCACTTCGTGTGTTGCACATCTAAGTCATCAATATGCATAAGGGTTAGGATGTGTGCCTGATCACAGGACATTTGAGGATTCCAGGATATTTAGCTCACACCGTAACTTGCAAAACCTCTTCTCATCCAAAGGCTTGGTGAAGATATCTGCCAATTGCTCTTCAGTGTTGACGTGTATGATATCAATGTCTTCCTTCACAACATGATCTCTGAGAAAGTGATGACGAATTTCAATGCGCTTTGTCTTCGAGTGCTGAACTGGGTTGTTGGCAATCTTGATGGCGCTTTCGTTGTCGCAGTAAAGTGGCACTTGCTTCAGATGAATGCCATAGTCCTTGAGTGTTTGCTTCATCCACAGAAGCTGAGCGCAACAAGATCCAGCATCAATGTATTCAGATTCAGCAGTGGAGAGAGATACACAGTTCTGCTTCTTTGAAGACCAACATACAAGTGATCGTCCCAGAAAGTGACATGTGCCTGATGTAGAATTGCGATCAACTTTGTCACCAGCATAATCAGCATCCAAGAATCCAACCAAATCAAACTCTGAGCCCTTTGGATACCATAATCCTAGAGTTGGGGTGTGAGCCAAATATCGAAGAATTCGCTTCACAGCTAAGTGATGCGACTCCTTTGGTGCCGCTTGAAATCGAGCACACATGCAAACACTAAGCATAATATATGGCCTAGATGCACATAGATAAAGTAAAGAACCAATCATGGAGCGGTATACCTTTTGATCGAACTCTTTACCATCATCGTCAGGACCCAGATGATGTTTGGCTGGCATTGGTGTTGTGAAGCCTTTGCAGTCTTGCATACCGAACTTCTTCAGGCAATCTTTGAGATACTTCTCTTGAGATATGAAGATGCCATTGCGTTGTTGTCGTATTTGAAGACCAAGGAAGAACTTTAGCTCCCCCGTCATGGACATCTGATATTGCTCTTGAATCATATATCCAAACTCTTCACTGTACTTCTGACTAGTGCAGCCGAAGATAATGTCATCCACATATATTTGGCACACAAACAGTTCACCATCATATGTCTTCGTGAAAAGAGTGGGATCTAGGGAACCAGGTATGAAGCCTTTGCTCTTCAAGAAATATTTGAGTGTGTCATACCAGGCCCTAGGGGCTTGTTTGAGGCCATACAGTGCCTTGTTGAGCTTGTATACCATGTCAGGATGTTTTGGATTTTCAAAACCAGGCGGTTGTGCAACATACATTTCTTCTTCAATCTTGCCATTGAGAAAGGCACTCTTCACATCCATTTGATATAGAAGAATGTTATGATGATTTGCATAGGCCAGCAGTATGCGTATGGCTTCAAGCCTAGCCACAGGAGCAAATGTTTCATTGAAGTCAATGCCTTCCACTTGAGTATATCCTTGAGCAACGAGACGAGCTTTGTTTCTGACAACTTGACCATGCTCATCTTGCTTGTTGTGGTATATCCATTTAGTGCCTATTATGTTGTGCTTCCGTGGATCAGGACGCTTAACCAGTTCCCATACATTATTCAGCTCAAACTGTTGAAGCTCTTCTTGCATAGCTTGAATCCATTCAGGTTCCATGAAGGCTTCTTCAACTTTCTTGGGTTCTGATATTGAGACGAATGCGAAGTGCCCACAGAAATTTGCTAGCTGAGTTTCCCTTGAACGAGTGAGTGGACCAGGTGCATTGATGCTATCAATTATTCTTTCAATCTGCACTTCATTGGCAACGCGAGGATGTACTGGGCGAAGACTTTGCCCTTGCTGATCTGTGTTGTTGTTGGGAGGAATGTCTTCAGGCTGAGCATTGTCTTCATGTTGATCAGGTGCTGAGATGATAATTTCTTCTTCAGGATGAGCTTCAGAAGGTATAATCTCTCCAGTTCCCATTAGCTTGATTGATTCACTTGAAGGAACTTCATCTAGCACACTTGGCAGCTGCTCTCTTTGTGATCCGTTGGTCTCATCGAACCGCACATCCACTATTTCAACCACTTTGTAATGAAAGAGATTGAAGACTCTGTAGGAGTGCGAATCCTTTCCATATCCAACCATAAAACCCTCATGTGCTTTTGGTGCAAATTTTGAGGTGTGATGTGGGTCCTTGATCCAGCACCTTGCACCAAATACTCTGAAGTAACTGACATTTGGCTTTTTGCCAGTAAGGAGCTCATAAGATGTCTTGTTCAGAAGCTTGTGAAGATAAACACGAATGATTGTATGGCATGCAGTGTCAATGGCTTCAGTCCAGAATTTTCTTGGAGTCTTGTATTCATCTAGCATCGTTCTGGCCATCTCAATGAGTGTTCTGTTCTTGCGTTCGACGACGCCATTCTGCTGTGGCGTGTACGGAGCTGAGAATTCATGTGTGATGCCCAAGGTATCAAGATATGTATCAAGGCTAGTTTTCTTGAATTCAGTGCCATTGTCACTTCTAATGTGCTTTATCTTGGCGCCAAAATTGTTCATAGCACGATTGGCGAAGCGTCTGAAGACATCCTGCACTTTAGTCTTGTAAAGAATTATGTGCACCCAAGTATATCTAGAATAATCATCAACAATAACGAAGCCATAGAGGCAAGCAGTAGTAGTAAAAGTTGAGTAGTGAGTGGGACCAAAGAGATCCATGTGAAGCAGTTCGAAGGGTCGAGTAGTGGTCATGATTGTCTTCGAGGGATGTTTTGCCCTCGTCATCTTCCCTGCTTCACAGGCACCGCATAAGTGATCTTTCTTGAACTTGATGCCTTCGATGCCTATGACATGTTTCTTCTTCACAAGGGTGTGGAGGTTCCTCATGCCAGCATGCCCAAGCCTCCGATGCCAAAGCCAGCATTCTGAAGCTTTTGCAAGAAGACATACTGCAAGTTGTGGCCCTTCTAAGAAATCTACCACGCACAGATTATCTTTTCGATACCCTTCAAACACTAGAGACTTGTCAGATTCCATTAGTACAAGGCAACAATATTTTCCAAACATTATGATCATGTTCAAATCATAAAGCATTGAGACAGACATTAAGTTGAAGCCAAGGGATTCAACAAGCATGACTTTATCCATGTGTTGATCCTTTGAGATTGCAACTCTACCTAGACCCAATACCTTACTTTTACCAGTGTCAGCAAATGTGATGTGGCTCTTGTTGGATGGACGTAAGGTTGAGTCCATAAGAAGGCTTCTTTTGCCAGTCATGTGATTTGTACACCCACTGTCAATAATCCATTCTGAAGACTTTGAAGACGCTGGTGTCGTACCCTACAGTGCAGTTAGGGGGATGGGCTTCACGAAGAGAATTGTGAAGCAAAAACATTTGACGAACCAGTGGGTTATGAAAACTTAGATCCAGATTAGGACTAATAGAGAGAGTAGCATGCGATTCAGGAACGAAGTACATAATGATGCCATTCGGGCATTTTATCTTGCACCCTACAAGATTTTTAAGGTCCCCAGCAATAGCGTCAGAAGATTTTTGGTTTTCTGCTGGAGACCTTTCCCTGCGAAAGAGAGTTAAGCCTTCTTAACCACCCACATCTTCAAGGGTGGCTTAGAAGCAATAAGTCTAAGTGCAGCATCTGAGAATTTTGGCTTTGAAGCCTTAGCAAACAGTCTTGCAGGTGGACAATAGTACTCATAAGAATAAGCAGAATAATTTTTGGTCATATGAACATGACGGTTTGATGAACCACTCTCATATTCATATGTCTGAGTATGGTTTCCCTGCAAAACATTTGCGTTAGTGTGACTCAGGTGAGTCCTCTGTTTGTATGAAGCCTTTGGACCGTATGAAGCCTTTGGTCTGAGGTTTGTCTTCTTCAAGTGAGGTGTCATGAAGACATTCACAGGAAGATTTTCCAGACACTTTTTCGGAACCCAGATCTTCTTCATAGGCGGTCCATTCCTGCAGTTAGTACCAATGTACCTGGCAAACACTTCACCATTCTGATTCTTAAACAGTATATAGTTTGCATCAAAGGATTCATCAATGATAATGGGGTTAGCACAAGTGAAGCCAGATAAATTGGATGGATCTGCTGAAGGTTCCTTTGCAGCAACCCACTTGGTTTTGGGGTACTGCTCAGGTTTCCAGTAAGACCCATCTGCATTTATTTTCCTTACGAACCAAACACCCTCTTTCCTAGGGTTTCGGTTCAGAATCTGCTTCTTGAGGACATCACATAATGTCTGATGTCCTTTAAGACTTTTGTACATCCCTGTTTCAAGCAATGTCTTCAACCTAGCATTCTCATCAGCAATAGCAGTGGTATCCTCAGCAGAGGGGTTAGTTACAACATCAACAGTTGAAGATATTGCAACAGCAGTAGCAGTGGAACATTCAGCAACAGAAGTAGCATTATCATGCTCAATGCAATTAAGACATGGTGGTTCAAATCCTTCCTGAGCGGAACTGATCTGTTCGGTGCAAAGTGACTCGTTTTCCTTTTGAAGATCTTCATGAGCCGCTCTCAATTTCTCAAGTTCTTGCTTCCTTTGAAGATAATCATAGGAAAGATTTTCATGAGTTGTTGAGAGAGTATCGAGACGATCTTCAAGTTCCTGATACTTAACGTGAAGATTTTTTATGTCTTCAATTAAGGATTCAGATCGAGTCATTTCAGCACCCAACAGATCATCGCTTCTGTCTAACAGTTTTTGAATATGTTCCATGGCCTTTTGTTGTTCAGTTGCAATTTTAGCAAGTGTTTTGTAGCTGGGTTTTGAATCACAATCAGAGTCATCGTCACTGGATTTTGATAGCGACTAGTGCGTGTGTTTACCTTGGCACCGCGTGCCATGAAGCAGTAGGTAGGAGTGGAGTCGTCCTTGTCATTTGCATCGGTGTCGGTGATGAAGTCATTGTCTTCAACGTTGAAGATGGACTTAGCGATGTATGCTGTAGCCAGACTTGCAATGCCAGAATCAGACTCCACCTCTGCCTCCTCAGAAGCGGACTCCTCCTCAGAATCCATTTCCTTGCCAACAAATACACGTGCCTTGCCAGATGAGATCTTCTTGTGTGATGAAGACTTTGAGGAAGACTTGGAAGAAGACTTTGAGTATTTCTTCTTCTTCTTGTCATCAGAGTCATATTCCTTGCTCTTCTTCTTCCTTCTGTTCTCATTGTCCCACTGTGGACACTCAGAGATGAAGTGTCCAGTTTTCTTGCACTTGTGGCATGTTTTCTTCTTGTAGTCATGAGCAGAAGCTTCATCATTCCTTGAGCTTGATCGTGAAGACTTTCTGAAGCCTTTCTTCTTGGTGAACTTTTGGAACTTCTTCACAAGCATTGCAAGTTCCCTTCCAATGTCTTCAGGATCATCAGAACTACTGTCAGATTCTTCTTCAGATGAGGAAACAGCCTTTGCCTTCAAGGCACGAGTTCGCCCATAGTTTGAACCGTAGATATCTCTTTTCTCAGATAGCTGAAACTCATGTGTGTTGAGCCTCTCGAGTATGTCAGACGGATCGAGTGTCTTGAAATCAGGACATTCTTGAATCATCAAGGCTAGAATGTCAAACGAACTATCAAGTGATCTTAGCAGCGTCTTGACGATTTCATGCTTGGTGATCTCAATGGCGCCGAGGGCTTGAAGCTCATTTGTGATGTCAGTGAGTCGATCAAATGTGTGCTGGACATTCTCATTGTCATTTCGCTTGAAGCGGTTGAAGAGATTGCGAAGGACACCGATTCTTTGATCTCTTTGTGTTGACATGCCTTCATTGACCTTGGAGAGCTAGTCCCAGACCAGCTTGGATGTCTTCAAAGCACTCACACGGCCATATTGTCCTTTGGTCAGATGACCACAGATGATGTTCTTGGCAGTAGAGTCCAGTTGAACGAATTTCTTGACATCAGTAGCAGTGACACCTTCTCCAGCCTTGGGAACGCCGTTCTCGACAACATACCATAGGTCGACGTCAATAGCTTCAAGATGCATGCGCATCTTATTCTTCCAGTAGGGATATTCAGTTCCATCAAAGACGGGGCACGCAGCGGAGACTTTGATTATCCCTGTAGTCGACATAGCTAAAACTCCAGGTGGTTAAACCGAATCACACAGAACAAGGGAGCACCTCGCTCTGATACCAATTGAAAGTGTGTTATATCGACTAGAGGGGGGTGAATAGGCGATTTTTATGAAAGTCTTCAAACTGTGGAAGTTATGAAGACAAACAGTAGAGATATGCCTATTACTATGCAACGGAAGTTAGACTACACTAGACAAGTCATGGTCAAGTATCAACAGAGTGAAAGCACAGTGACAAATAGCTGTAGTGTAATTAGGATCAGGTAGGAAGATACTATGAAGCCAAACAGATCATACACTCACGTTGTGAAGACAAAAGATAGAACAGACATGCAATGACTTCACAATGAGTGATCAGTAAGTAAAACGAAGTGAAGATGAAACCAGTGACTCGTTGAAGACAATGATGTGTTGGACCAGTTCCAGTTGCTGTGACAACTATACGTCTGGTTGGAGCGGCTAGGTATTTAAACCTTAGGACACACAGTCCCGGACACCCAGTCCTGAACACGCAGCTCAGGACACCGAGTCCTCACCGTATTCTCCTTGAGCTAAGGTCACATAGTCCTCGCCCAATCACTCTGGTAAGTCTTCAAGGTAGACTCCCAAACCTTCACAGACTTCGTTCACTGGCAATCCACAATGTCTCTTGGATGCTCTGAACGCGACGCCTAACCGTCTGGAGATGCACAGTCCTCAAGTGTAATAAGTCTTCAGATCACACAGACAAGAAGACTTAAGTGATGCCCAATGTTCTCTGGCTCTGGGTGGTTAGGGCTTTTCTCCTCGCTAGGAATTTTCTCTCAAAGGCTTCGAGGTGGGTTGCTCTCAAACGGCAAAAGCCGTGCACTGAAATCTGAGCAGCCAACCGTTTATGGTTGTAGGGGGTGGGCTATTTATAGCCACTTGGCAACCTCACCTGATTTGTCCGAAATGACCCTGGGTCACTAAGGAAATGACACGTGTCTCAACGGTCAGATTTCAAACTCTCATGGCAACTTTACTTGGGCTACAAGCAAAGCTGGCTTGTTCAGCTCTGGACAAGATTCGCTCTCATTGTCTTCAATCGAAGACATAGGTTTTTGGTTTAGACATCACTTCAGTCATTCTGACTGGTTCTCCTAGACCCCACTTAACAGTACGGTGGTTCCTATGACTCAACACAAAAGAAAAAGAACTACGAAAGATCTAAGTCTTCGAGCTCCATAGGCTTCATAACGTGTCTTCTTTTGTCATAGTCTTCAATGTGAATATCTTCATATACCACCTTTGGCTTCAATGTCTTCATACATTTTTAGGGGTCATCTCTGGTAGTGAAACCGAATCAATGAGGGACTTCTACTTGTGTTATCCTGCAATTCTCACAAACACATTAGTCCCTCAACTAGGTTTGTCGTCAATACTCCAAAACCAACTAGGGGTGGCACTAGATGCACTTACACTACAGCACTCAAACATGACAACAAAATACATGGCAGGGAACCACTCATGATGCTTGACAAAAGATGAACACTGAGCTATGGCTAATTCATCCATTAACAGGTTCAAACAAGCATGGAAAAAGTGCAAATGATAACAGGTTTCAGACTTAGTGAAATTAACACAAGTCTGGAATTTAGCATCAGGAAGCACACTTTAGAGCATGAAAACTACAAGCTACAGGAACTTAACATGGAAAAGCAAGGCATGGCATGAAGCTACTCAAAGCACTTAACAAAAGTCCCTTATTGACCTTGAGCCAAAAGGGATGAGAAAATACAATTGCAAGCATGTGAACATGGCAAAAACATAAACAGATTCAGACTTAGTGAAAAACTAGAGAATGCATTAACGAGTAGGCATGTTTGCGAGCTTGATGCACTCGCTACAGAGCATTGCATGACAAACTAAGCATACATCCATCAAGAAGACATGGCATAGGAGCTAGACATGACAAGAACAACAACATAGCATGCACGGATCAATAGCAACATCCTCGGCAAAATCGCTAAACATGTCAACAATCTGCCAGGATCAATTTATAGCAAAAGTAGAGCTTGATTGACTCAAGATAGGTTGCTCCATAATTGCAAACAAAGACATGGATGAATAGAGCACCACAATGTTAACAAAACATATTTACTGAGCATCCTCAAAAGAGACACGGATCACTAGGAAACAACATGAACATATGGCATAACAACAAAAACAGGACAAGGACTTAGTGAAATTCTAAGGCCCTGAAATCGGCATCAACGATTACGCTACTTTGCAAGCTTGTGCTAGTCACCAAAAATATCACAAAAATACATGGCAAGCACCTCTGTAAAGATGACATGGCATATAAGAAAACACATGTAGAGCTCAGGATCATAGCATGCACACAATAATCATGGCAAAAATGACAAAATGCCATTTGCTGAAATAGATCTGACAAATTCATCACATAGCCCTCTTTCAACAGCATTTCGGGCATCAAGATGAGCTCAAATGAAAATGATGAAATGAGATGAAATGATATACTCGTCGAGACGAACATTTTGATATGCTACACGCACGAATCGGAGCTACGGATGCAGAGTTATGACATGCGAAAGAATGCAAAAATATACTGAGAATTAGGGTTAGAGTCAACCCCAGATCTAGATCCAGATCGGGATCTCGCCGGAGCACTGTTCACCGGAGGCGTCGAGGTCGCCGGACTTAGACGAGGTCGCCGAAGAAGAAGAGGCCGACCGGGGCGTGGTCGTCGGACTTGCTGGACAGCGACGACGTCGGAGAGGAGATGCGGGGCGGCGAGGCACCGGAGTTGCGGGCGCCGGCCGAAGCAGCGAAAGGTGGCGGGCGTCGTCGGCGGAGGCGGTGACACCGGACGGTGGCCGTGGCCAGTGAACGCGAAGTGCGGTGAGGGCGGGCGGCGCTCGGCAGGGAGGCGGCACCGGGCGGCGCGGGCGAGGACGCGGGCCGGGAGGGCCGTGCTCGGGCTTCCCGGGCCGGCGGTGGGGGAGATGCGGCCGGGCCAACCGCGTTGTGACACGTGGCGGCGTTGGGATAAAATGGACGTGTCCGGCCATCTGGAATTCGTCCGGCGGCTGGAGGAGGAGGGGGCTATGGTTTGGACTGCGGAAATTTCGGAGGGGGGGGGCTATATATAGAGGTAGAGGGAGCTAGGAAGCTCCAAATGAGGTGCGGTTTTCGGCCACGCGATCATGATCGAATGCTCTAGATGATGGAGAGGGTTTATATGGGTTTTGGGCCAAATTGGAAGGGTGTTGGGCTGCAACACACATGAGGCCTTTTCGGTCCCTCGGTTAACCGTTGGAGTATCAAACGAAGTCCAAATGGCGCAAAACTTGACAGGCGGTCTACCGGTAGTAAACCAAGGCCGCATGACAAGTCTTGGTCCAATCCGGAAATGTTTAACCCCCACACACGAAAAGAGGTAGAAAGGACCACCGGAGGACATAGGAGCACCGGAATGCAAAACGGACAACGGGAAAAATGCTCGAAGGCATGAGACGAACACGTATGCGAATGCAATGCACATGATGACATGATATGAGATGCATGACAAAGACAACAACACACGGAGACAAAAACCCGACACCGAGGAAATAAAATAACTTAGTGCCGGAAATGGCAAGAGTTGGGATACAAATAAGGTAAATTACATCCGGGGTGTTACATGCATCTTCTTCCACCATGGCCATCGTCGTCTCCATTGGAGGTATGGACTCGTCGAGGATAGGCGTGTCATCATGTAGGAGACCTAGCACCAAAGAAGAAAACACACTCGGAGTAGAGGTTAGTTTATTAGAAATCAAAGTGGCCTCACATGCCGTCTCAACTACCTCACTCACTAAGTGTTGTGGCTCACTCACTCCCTCTTGGATGCTCTCACTCATATGGTTGGTGGAGTCACTCAAGTGGCGCTCAACCTCACATAGGATGTGTGGCATGCTCTCATGTGTGGGGCTAGTGGTGGTCACACTCATCCTCTCATAGGAAATGCTCTCAATGTCACATGTGGTAGAGTCACTCCTGTCACTCATGGTGGGGTGGCTCTCCTCACATGGGAATTGGGGCATCTCTTTATATGTTGGTGTCGGAGAGATGTTGGTGCAAATGTCTCCATGCTCAATCATGTCGTGGATGAAGGCTAAAGATGGCACATCATCACTCTCCTCTAAGACCAAAGATAAGGTCTCATGTGCGGTCTTGTAGCTTGACTCGGAGAATGAGTCCTTTTGGGGCGCCGTCTTCATGTAGTTGAAGAGGTTCATGCTCGTCGTCGTGGTCGAAGGGGATGGCCCTTGCTCGACCTTCTTGTCACCGTCTTGTTGTAGGAGGCCCGTATGATGTGGCTCCTCGTAGATTGTCTCCAAGACTGAAGGGAATTTCCCATGCTCGGCCATCTTCCTTGAGGGGCTTCCGAAGATGGAAGTGTCGCCCTCGCTCGTAGGTGGTCGCCTTGGACTTGATGAAGTCGCTGTAGGCGTACTTGTGGGAAGTAGGCGAAGATGCCATACATCCAAAGGCGAAGATGTCTTGATAGCACTTGGTGAAGATGACAAAGTGGTGGTGGTAGTAGCCGTAGCGCTGTCTTGGTTGTGGTCATCTCGCGATCTTCTCTTGTGCTCATGAAGTTTGGACTTGGCATGAAGTAGGGCTTGTTGGGACTTGTAGGTAGGAGCTTGTGTAGCATCATCATGATGATGGTGTCTTTGTCGTGCTTGAGCTCGTAGTAGATGTCGTTCGTCGTCGTCGTGCACATGTTGCTTGGAGGTGACCTGCCCTTCGTAACGAGGTTGATCACGAACGTGATGGTGGTCGCCATGGAGATGTGGACGTGGAAGACTTGTGCTTGTATCGCTTGGGCTCCGAAGAGGACCGATGTGCTCGCCGCCGCCTTGAAGATGACAAAGGGGAAGTAGACTTGATCAAGGCCCGAATCTCCTCCATCCTTGCATCTTGCTCCTTCTTTTGTGCGGAAAGCTTGTTGTCGATGTAGTCCTTTTTCCTTGCTTGGGAGTGACGAACGTCGATGGAGAGGTTCTCGATGCGCTCTCGCAATCTTGATTGTGCGCCTTTCATTTGTCATTGTAGATCCAAGAGTGACGCTTTGGTGATTTAGTTGTTCACGTCATCGTTGTTGTCGAAGACTGGAGATGAAATGCCTTGCATATCCATCACAAGACTCGAGCCAATATGAGTGGGAGAAAGAGAAGAACAAATACCAAATGTACCTTGACCGAATTTGAAGGTGGATCAATGATCACTCCAACGTGGAACAAGGAAATAGCACAATTGGTACCAATTCTTGTTGGTTTCTCACACCTACACAAATAAGGCTTATGGTGGAGCTCGGTGAGGATAGTGGCACAAAAATTTGATGCGAAATGTTAGCAAGAGTCAATAATGTTGAAAGAGATTCACAAATTCGCAAGTGTAACAAGTAGACCAATAGCAATATGGGTGGCACACGGAAACACACACATGGATAGATAAATGGGGTCGTGCAACCAAGGATGAGAACAAAACGTGGAATCCACGGAAAACGCTCCTGTTGCACAACTCAAGAGAGATGCTAGCACAATTGCTCAATAGGAGGATATGACACTTGTGCACAACCTATAAGATGCAAAATGTATGAACTTCTATCCCAAGTATACTATGTATATGATGTTCCGGTGGTATGATCCAAGATGATCGAATATGACAATCTTATGCAATGTGGTATGATGCTATGGCACTTGCTTACAAGCTCTTTGTTCACTCTTTTCCTTTGCTTAAAAGCTTATTCTTTTTTTTTTGTATATGGCCACTTTGCGAAATGCACAAACCAAGATAGCAATTGTGTATATGCGGGAACAAACTTGAGGCACACGAGATGGTATGATACCAATATGATATGGTATGTATGCAATGTATGGTGTAGATCACTAATGTGCACAAGTAACGTTGCCGACAATACTCAAATGGCTACTCTCGATAGGCAAGTGACGCAAAATGGGCTAGGGGTTATCAATGCAATGGCAAGGGAATGTACAATGGAGGGATACCATGATACCAAGATGATATGGAGGTTACTGTCCGTGTCGACGATGAGTGGCGGTGATCTTGATGGAGATATCAAGATGATGGAGACTCGTCCCTAAGTAGCCGAAACACCTTAGGAAACGGAAAAACCGTGAACTCAAAATCTCAAACGTCAAATGTCAAATGGTAGTAGCAGGAAAGCAGTGGTGGTTTTGTGGAAGTTCAATGGAATTGGGGAATGGCAATGATGGGTTGTGGAGTACGCAATGCAGAAGTCGAGGGTCAGGTGGTGGACTATACACGGTGTTGGAGTTGGAAGCACGGTCCCTAAGTAGCCGAAACACCTTAGGAGACACAACTCACAACACAAAGAAAATTGGGTTAAGTTAGGGTGGCGGAGGTGTATAGTGGGCAAGCCTATGTGGGAGTTATGGTGGTGGTGGTGGTTGATGAAGAAGCAATCGTCCCTAAGTAGCCTAAACACCTTAGGAGACTCGAATCACTCCTCAAGCAACCACTAATGCTATAAGGAACAAAATTGGTTAGGTTGCGGAAGTCGGTGGTGGTTATGCGGAGGATGTGGTGGAAGCCCTAGGCAAAGATGCCAAAGTTCCAAAACTTTGATGGATTCAAATGGTTATGGTAGTATTTTTGTTGGTAGGGGGATCTCAAGAGCTTTTCAACGAGCTAAAGAACTTCAAAAATGGACTCCAGATGAATTAGTTATGGACAAAACGATGAAATGGGGAAGCTGAAATGTGCAGGGGTCGGACATCCGGGGGTGGTGGCCAGATATCCAGGGGCTGATGTCCAGAACCGTGCGGGTTTTATGCTCCAGGAGCCGGATGTCCGGCTTGGGGCCCGACTGTCTGGCCCGACGGCCCGGATGTCCGGCCCGACGATTCCAGATCTCGATTGGGACATCAAAACTCGATTTGGGGCGGAAATAGATGAATTTGGGGGCAAAATTGATGGGATTTCGTGGATGGAAAGTGGGGACACTTGGGGATATGCTAGATCCACTCGAAACCAAGCAAATCCATGGATCAAAATCAACAAAACCTCATCAAACCAACAAATCACAAAAAAATTGGGGCTATTTTTGGTGGGGATTTTCGAATTTAGGACGAAATGAACAAAATTAGGCTAGAAAACACAACGGGGAGGCTCCGAAATCGTGATCAACGTGGCTCATGATACCAAGATGATGTAGGGTAGAACCCTAGTGGCCCGATCTTTCACGAAAGGAGCGAGTCCCGCGATGAACATGAAGAACACAAGGAGGGAAACGAGGGGAAAATCACAAGGGGAACACAAGATAACACTCAAACCAACAAGAATGATCACACATGCACTAGGTCCATGAACACAAAGGGAGATACAAGATCCAAAGTCAACAACGGACGATACAAGAGGTAACCAGTCTTCTCCGTGAGGAGGTCTTGACAGGGCCGCCCAAGAGGGGGTCTTGATGATCTTCTTCGCAAGGAGGTCTTGAATCCAAGGTGGATCTTCTCTGAAGAGGGGCCGCGGTCTCTCTCAAGGAGTAGATCCGGTATGGATGAGCGAAGCTCTATCTCACAAATGAGCTATCACAACGCTAACCCTAGCTAGGAGGAGGTGGGGGAGTATATATAGTGCTATCCCACGAAGGGGTAAGTGAGAGGGGCATACATGGGCCCTTGGCCCGATCTCTGTGCACAGGCAGGTGCCGGATGTCCGGGCTGGGGGCCGGATGTCCGGCGGCTCACAAAGAGTCGGATGTCCGGGCTGGAGTTGCCCGATTCTTCTGCTCTCTGGTTAGCGTGCTCCAGATTTCTGGGTGAAGGGGGCGAAGGTCTGGGGCTTCGGGAGGAGTCAGATGTCCGGGGCATGGGGTCGGATGCCCGGGCTGGGGCCGGATGTCCGGGGCCTGTAGCAGCTGGCTCTTCTTCCTTCTCCTTCCTTTGCTCCCGCGCACACTTGGCCTTGGTCCTTGGTCTCTCCTTCGTCTCCTCGGGTGTACATGAGTATGCACAAGGTTCGCGCTTGAAGTAGCATCCATGTCTTACATGCGGAAAGGGAAGATTCAGAAAGGAGCGACTTCACCTTGTGTCCAATGGCGTATGCTCGAGTGTACATGGGGATGATCGTAGGATGCTCCACATCATGCAAGCTCAAGAACAGGGTCACCTAGGCAGCAAAAATTTGCAATGAATAAAGCACTAGAACAAAAACTAATTGGACCATTGGAGGAGTCACATACCAAAGAACAATCCCCCAAAGCAGTTTTATGAATGGAGCTTTGACCTAGGAGATCGAAAATGGCAGCAAGATGAGCTTGAACTCGGGTTTGAGCTGGTTGGTGATTTTTGTGGGAGGAAGAAGGAGTGTGTGGTGGCTGGAATAAGTGGAGGGGAGCCACCATGGGCCCACGAGGCAGGGGGGGCGCCCTGGACCCTCGTGGCCAGGTGCTTGCTCCCCTTGGTGTGTTCTCAGTGCCAGATATTCTCAAATATTCTAGAAAAATCATATTTGATTTTCAGGGCATTTGGAGAACTTTTATTTTCGGGGTATTTTTTATTGCATGGATAATTCAGAAAACAGATAGAAAATACTATTTTTGCTTTATTTAATATAAATAACAGAAAGTAAAAAGAGGATACAGAGAGTTGTGTTTTCTAAATTCATACATCTCATGCTCATCAAAAGAATCCACTAACAAGGTTGATCAGGTCTTGTTAACAAACTCATTTCGAATAACATGAAACCGGAGAATTTTCGCATAACACTAGGTTACCTCAATGGGGATATGCACATCCCCAACAATAAGAATATCATATTTCTTCTTGACAGTAGGAAGAGGAAATTCAAAACCTCCAATAGTGATTGTTGAAAATTTTCCAATGGAATTGATACTGTGGACTTGAGGTTGTTTCCTCAGAAAGTGTATCATATGCTCATTACCATTAACATGAAAAGTGACATTGCGTTTGGTGCAATCAATAACATCCCATGCACTATTCATAAAGGGTCTTCCAAGAATAATAGACATACTATCGTCCTCGGGAATATCAAGAATAACAAAGTCCGTTAAGATAGTAACGTTTGCAACCACAACAGGCACATCCTCACAAATACCGACAGGTATAGCAGTTGATTTATTAGCCATTTGCAAAGAGATTTCAGTAGGTGTCGACTTATTCAAATCAAGTCTACGATATAAAGAGAGAGGCATAAGACTAACACCGGCTCCAAGATCACATAAAGCAGTTTTAACATAGTTTCTTTTAATGGAGCATGATATAGTTGGTACTCCTGGATCTCCAAGTTTCTTTGGTATTCCACCCTTAAAAGTATAATTAGAAAGCATGGTGGAAATTTCAGCTTCCGGTATCTTTCTTTTATTAGTAACAATTTCCTTCATATATTTAGCATAAGGATTGATTTTAAGCATATCGGTCAAACACATACACAAAAAGATAGGTCTAATCATTTCAGCAAAGCGCTCAAAATCCTCATCATCCTTTTTCTTGGATGGTTTAGGAGGGAAAGGCATGGGTTTCTGAACCCATGGTTCTCTTTCTTTACTATGCTTCCTAGCAACAAAGTCTCTCTTATCATAACGTTGATTCTTTGATTGTGGGTTATCAAGATCAACAGCAGGTTCAATCTCTACATCATTGTCATTACTAGGTTGAGCATCAACATGAGCATCATCATTAACATTATCACTAGGTTCATGTTCATTACCAAATTGTGTTTCAGCATCGGAGATAGAGATATTATTGGGAGTCTTAGGTGTGTCAATAACAGGTTCACTAGAATCATGCAAAAGTCCTATCATTTTTCTTTCTCTTCCTTTTAGAAGGACTAGGTGCATCAATATTAATTCTTTGAGAATCTTGCTCAATTCTCTTAGGATGACCTTCAGGATACAAAGGTTCTTGAGTCACTTTAGCTCCTCTAGTTGCAACTCTAACAGCAAAGTCATTACTTTTACTATTCGATTCATTGAGCAAATCATTCTGAGCTTTAAGTACTTGTTCTACTTGAGTGGTAACCATAGAAGCATGTTTAATAATAAGTTTAAGTTCACCTTTAACACTAGCCATATAATCACTCAAGTGTCCAATCTTATAAGCATTGTGTTTCAATTGTCTACCAACATATAAGCATTAAAATCTTCTTGCTTAACCATAAAGTTATCAAATTCATCCAAACATTGGCTAGCAAACTTAGCAGGAGGGATTTCAGCTTTATCATATCTATAAAGAGAATTTACCTTTACTACCTGTGTCGGGTTATCGAGACCATGTGTTTCTTCAATAGGTGATGAATTAAGACCATGTATTTCTTCAACAGGCGGTAAATTCTTAACATCTTCACGTTTTATACCTTTTTCTTTCATAGATTTCTTTGCCTCTTGCATATCTTCAAGACTAAGAAATAGAATGCCCCTTTTCTTCGGAGTTGGCTTAGGAGTTGGTTCAGGAAGTGTCCAATTATTTTCATTGGTCAACATATTATTCAATAGAATTTCAGCTTGATCAACAGTTCTTTCCCTGAAAACACAACCAGCACAACTATCCAGGTAATCTCTGGAAGCATCGGTTAGTCCATTATAAAAGATATCAAGTATTTCATTCTTCTTGAGAGGATGATCAGGCAAAGCATTAAGTAATTGGAGAAGCCTCCCCCAAGCTTGTGGGAGACTCTCTTCTTCAATTTGCACAAAATTATATATCTCCCTTAAAGCATATTGTTTCTTATGAGCGAGGAAATATTTAACAGAGAAGTAGTAAATCATACCCTGGGGACTACGCACACAGCCAGGATCAAGAGAATTAAACCATATCTTAGCATCACCCTTTAATGAGAACAGAAATAATTTAAGGATATAATAGTAGCGAGTTTTCTCATCATTAGTGAACAGGGTAGCTATATCATTTAATTTAGTAAGATATTCCACAACAGTTTCAGATTCATAGCCATAGAAAGGATCAGATTCAACCAGAGTAATTAACTCAGGATCAACAGAGAAATCATAATCCTTATTAGTAGCATAAGCAGGATCATATTTCATTCTAGCAATCAGAGTTTTTTCTTTAAGCTTAGCTAATAGTTTCTTAAGATCACTTCTATCATTGCAGGCAAGAAAGTCTCTAGCAGTTTGTTCATCCATATCATAACCCTCAGGAACAACAGGAAATTCATATCTAGGGGGAGAATCTTCATCATCACTTTCATCAATATTATCAGTTTCAATAATTTCATTCTCCCTAGCCCTAGCAAGTTGTTCATCAAGAAATTCACCTAGTGGCATAGTATTATCAAGCATAGAAGTAGTTTCATCATAAGTATCATGCAAAGCAGAAGTGGCATCATCAATAACATGCGACATATCAGAATTAATAGCAGAAGCAGGTTTAGGTGTTGCAAGCTTACTCAAAACAGAAGGTGAATCAAGTGCAGAGCTAGATGGTAGTTCCTTACCTCCCCTCGTAGTTGAGGGGAAAATATTGGTTCTTTGATCTTTCAAGTTCTTCATAATGATAAGCATATATAAATCCCAAGTGACTCAAAGAATAGAGTTATGCTCCCTGGCAACGGCGCCAGAAAATGTTCTTGATAACCCACAAGTATAGGGGATCGCAACAGTTTTCGAGGGTAGAGTATTCAACCCAAATTTATTGATTTGACACAAGGGGAGCCAAAGAATATTCTCAAGTATTAGTAGCTGAGTTGTCAATTCAACCACACCTGGAAACTTAATATCTGCTGCAAAGAATTTAGTAGCAAAGTAATATGATAGTTGTGGTAACGGTGGCAAAATTTAACGGTAGCAAAAGTAATTTTTTTGGGTTTTATAGTGATTGTAACAGTAGCAACGGAAAAGTAAATAAGCGAAGAACAATATATGAAAAGCTCGTAGGACTTGGATCGGTGATGGAGAATTATGCTGGATGTGATCGATCATGTAACAATCATAACATAGGGTGACACAGAACTAGCCCTAGTTCATCAATGTAATGTAGCCATGTATTCCAAATATAGTCATACGTGCTGATGGAAAAGAACTTGCATGCCATCTTTTTTCCTACCCTCCCGTGGCAGCGGGGTCCTATTGGAAACTAAGGGATATTAAGGCCTCCTTTTAATAGAGTACCGGACCAATGCATTAACACATAGTGAATACATGAACTCCTCAAACTACGCTCATCACCGGTAAGTATCCCAGTTATTGTCACTTCGGGGTTAACGGATCATAACACATAATTGGTGACTATAGACTTGCAAGATAGGATCAAGAACTCTGATATATTGATGAAAACATAATAGGTTCAGATCTGAAATCATGGAACTCGGGCCCTAGTGACAAGCATTAAGAATAGCGAAGTCATAGCAACATTAATCTCAGAACATAGTGGATACTAGGGATCAAACCCTAACAAAACTAACTCGATTACATGATAAATCTCATCCAACCCATCACCGTCCAGAAAGCCTACGATGGAATTACTCACGCACGGCGGTGAGCATCATGAAGTTGGTGATGGATGAAGGTTGATGATGACGATGGCGGTGGATTCCCCTCTCCGGAGCCCCGAACGGACTCCAGATCAGCCCTCCAGAGAGAGTTTAGGGCCTGGCGGCGGCTCCGTATCGTAAAATGTGATGAATCCTTCTCTCTGATTTTTTTCTCCCCAAAAGTGAATATATGGAGTCAAGGTTGAGGTTTGTGGAGCGCCAGGGGGCCCACGAGGCAGGGGGCGCGCCCAGGGGGGTAGGGCGCGCCCCCACCCTCGTGGATAGGTGGTGGGCCCCCTGACGTGGATCTTTCTTCCAGTATTTTTTATATATTCCAAAATAATTCTCCGTTGATTTTCAGGTCATTCTGAGAACTTTTATTTCTGCACAAAAATAACACCATGGCAATTCTGTTGAAAACAGCGTCAGTCTGGGTTAGTTCCATTCAAATCATGCAAGTTAGAGTCCAAAACAAGTGCAAAAGTGTTTGGAAAAGTAGATACGACGGAGATGTATCATCACCTCAAGTATTCATACCACTAGACATACATCATGTGCTCTCAAATATGAACATTCAATCTGACATGACAAAACTTCAAAGGGTAAAGATTCAATTCATCACAACAAGAGTATAGAGGGGAGAAACATCATATGATCCGACTATATTAACAAACCCCATGAGATAGATCACGAGAGAGAGAGAGATTAAACACATAGCTACTGGTACAAACCCTCAGCCCCGAGGGTGGACTACTACCTCCTCATTGTGGTGGCCGCCGGGATGATGAAGATGGCCAACGAAGATGATTCCCCCCTCCGGCAGGGTGCCATAACGGGTCTATATTGGTTTTCGGTGGCTACGGAGCCATGCGGCGTGGAACTTCTGATTTAGGTTTACCCCGAAGGGTTTTAGAGTATTTGGGAATTTATAGTGCAAAGAAGGGGTGCGGGAGGCCACCGAGGTGGGCACAACCCACCTGGGTGCGCCAGGGGGCCCTGGCGCACCCTGGTGTGTTGTGCACCCTCGGGGCACCCCCCAGGTGCAGCTCTGGCCCATTGGATTCCTTCTGGTCCAAAAAAATCTCAAAAAAATTCGCGGTGTTTGGACTCCGTTTAATATTGATTTTCTGCAATGTAAAAAACAAGCAAAAAATAGCAACTGGCACTAGGCACTGGGTCAATAGGTTAGTCCCAAAAAATGATATGAAGTTGCTATAAAATGATTGTAAAACATCCAAGAATGATAAAATAATAGCATGAATACTTCATAAATTATAGATACGTTGGAGACGTATCAGCATCCCCAAGCTTAATTCCTACTCGTCCTCGAGTAGGTAAATGATAAAAGAAATAATTTATGAAGTGTGAATGCTAGAAAAGTGCACAAGTTTAATCGATGATGATTTAAATCACTTTTCCTAGCATCATAATAGCAATTCTTTCTTATGAGACTTCTCATGTTATCGTGGCAACCAATTCACATGTTAAGGTTCAAACAATGAATTCTCTTGAAACCCAACAACCTATGTTCTTAGTCACCAAGAAATTTCAATTCAACTTATTCAACAGAGTTTAAGTAAGAGCTCCACATACTCAAGCATCATATAGTCTTCTGTGATTGCTAACACTCACCACATACACATGAGCAAACTTTTCAACCGGACACATAGAAAGATAGGGGCTCATTGTTTTGCCTCCCAACGTATTGACCTCAAGGGTGATGTCAACAATAATAACTCATGCTACCCATATTCAACTGGACATATGTGCCTAGATCTTTCCTCACCGCATGATGCTTGCCAAAAGAGAAAATAAAAAGGAATAGAGAGGATTACATTGACTCTTTGCATAAAAGTAAATACTGAAAAGTAAAAGATAGGCCCTTCACAGAGGGAAGTAGAGGTTTCCATGCGCTTATTTGTTTGTATGCTCAATCCCTTAGTGCAAAAGAACGTCACATTATATTGCCCCTTGTGATAGCAACCTTTATTATGCAGTCTGTAGCTTTTATTGCTTTAGCATCACAAGTTCGTACAACGCTCAATTTTCTCTTACACTTTTAGAAGCAATTTTTATTGCCTTATTGCACCGATGACAACTTACTTGAAGGATCTTGCTCAATCCTTAGGTAGGTATGGTGGACTCTTGAAAATAAGATTTGGTTTTAAGGGTTTTTGGATGCACAAGTAGTATCTCTACTTGGTGCGGAATTTTTGGCTAGCAAAGATGGGGGCAAGCACCACATGTTGAAGGATCTATGAGAATATAACTTCCATGTGAATATGAACAAACATAAACCATTATGCTGTCTTCCTTGTCCAATGTCAACAATTTTGGCATATAATATTTTGATGGGGGCTCACAATAACAAAATATTTCCATGATAGTGTATTTATATGTGAAAGTTCTCTTCCTTATAGTAATTATTCGTGAATTTCTTGTATGGCCAATATTGTGATTGTGAAGCCTCAAAAGATTTCACTTTCTAAACCCAATGTGAAGCTACCACTAGGCATGATATGATTTCAACTTCATGATATTTAATTTATTCAACAATTTAATCATAGGATATAAGTGAAGCACAAGAGTAAATGACATAGAAAAGAGCTTCATTGAAGGGATGTGAATGCCGCTTACATAGCCTCCCTGACAACTATTTGAGGACTCTATTTTCTTTAGAGACTTTCAGATCTAAGCTTTTTTTATTAAAACAGCAAGCAAAACAAAATAAAATTACAATCCGAGGATATCACACATCATGTGAAGAAGCAAAAACTTAGGCTCAACTGATACTAACCGATAATTGTTGAAGAAGAAAGGTGGGATGCCTACCGGGGCATCCCCAAGCTTAGATGGTTGAGACCTCTTGAAATATTATCTTGGGGTGCCTTGGGCATCCCCAATCTTGAGCTTTTGTGTCTCCTTAATTCCTCTCATATCACGGTTTTCGTAAATCTCAAAAGCTTCATCCACACAAAACTCAACAAGAACTCGTGAGATAAGTTAGTATAAACCAATGAAAAAACCTTATCATTCTCTACTGTAGAAAATCACTAAAATTATTATTCAACATTGCATACTAAATGCCTCTGCATATTTAATACTCCTATCCTCAAATAGAATCATTAAACAAGCAAACATATGCAAACATAACAGCAATCTGCCAAAACAGTACAATCTGTAAAGAATGCAAGAGTATCAATACTTACTGAACTCCAAAAATTATGAAAATTTACCACACTATAGAAAATTTATCAGAGCTCATTTTGAAAAAAGTTTCAACATTTTATCACATTCAGAATTTTCTAGGGAATTTTTGCAACAGCGGTAAACTTTCTGTTTTCAAATAGCAACATGTATACTTGCAAAATAAACATGGCAAAGGCTACCATTGCCACTTTTATTGAAATAAAAGATGCAAAACATTATAATAAATAACATAAAGCAAATACTAAAAAATTAAATTGATGCTCCAAGCAAAACACATATCATATGATGAATGAAAACATAGCTCCAAGTGAGGTTACCGATAATGTTGGAGATGAAAGAGGGGATGCCTTCCGGGGCATCCCCAAGACTAGTTGCTTGGATCTTCCTTGAATATTACCTTGGGGTGCCTTGTGCATCCCCAAGATTAGGGTCTTGTCACTCCTCATTCTCCTCATATCAACATCTCACCCAAAACTTGAAAACTTCAATCACACAAAACTTAACGGAACTTTGTGAGATAGGTTAGTATGATAAAGAGCAAACCATTTCACTTTTGGTACTGCCAAAGACAAGATTCATAATTGTTCTCACACAATGCCTAATGTAACATATCATTTCTACAATTTATATTGAGAAATATAAGCCATAGAAACTAGAAAACAAGCAAACTATGCATTGAAAACAGAATCTGTCAAAAACAGAACAGTCTGTAGTAATCTGTACTTAAACCATACTTATGCTACTCCAACAATTCTGAAAATTTAGGACCACGTGTGTAATTTTTATATTAATCTTCTGCAAAAATAATCAACTCAATATCACTCTTCTGTTAAGAATAATAATTATTTTCATGAGCTCAGATGTTTCTGTATTTTTAGCAAGATCAAAGCAACTATCACTCAACAAGATCCTAAAGGCTTTACTTGGCACTTTATTGAAACAAAAGCAATAAAAATGATTACTACAGTAGATTAATCATGTGAACACACAAAAACAGTAGGTAAAAGTGTTGGATTGTCTCCCAACAAGCGCTTTCTTTTATGCCTTTTAAGCTAGGCATGATGATATCAATGATGCTCGCATAAAATATAAGAATTGAAACATGAAGAGAGCATCATGAAGCATAAGACTAGCACATTTAGGTCTAACCCACTTCCTATGCATAGGGATTTTGTGAGAAAACAACTTATGGGAACAAGAATCAACTAGCATAGGAAGGCAAAACAAGTGTAACTTCAAAACAATCAACACATAGATAAGAAACTTGATATTATTGAGATATGTAAGGCATAATTTCCTTTCTCATAATATTTTCAGAGACATCATGAATGAATTCAATAATATAACCGTCACATACATCACTCTTTTCATGATGCACACGCATAGAAGATTTATCACTCTTTATGGCATAGATGTCATAATAATAATCATCATAGATAGCAACTTCATTGTCATAGTCAATTGAAACCTCTTCCAAAATAGTAGATGTATCACTAAATATAGTCATGACCTCTCCAAATCCACTTTCATAAATATTGTAATAAGATTCAACACCCTCCAAAATAGTGGGATCACTACTACCTAGAGTTGACACTCTTCCAAACCCACTTTCATCAATGTAATCATCACAAATAGGAGGCATGCTATCATCATAATAAATTTTCTTATCGAAGTAGAAGGAATCAAAGGATCATATTCATTAAGAATATCATCCCCAAGCTTAGGACAAGCATTATTTCCAGCAAATAAATCTTCAAACATATCATACTCATTAAACATAGCATCCCCAAGCTTGTGGTTTTTCATATCATCACAATCATTCTTAACAATAGCATGAATGGCACCAATAGTATAGCAAATATTATTATCATATTCTTCCAAGCAAGTGCTAAAAAGATTTTTAAGATCATAATTGACATCTTGTCCTCCCAGTCATAATCATTACATAAAGTAGTAGGTATCACAAAATCATGCTCAATATTATCATCCTCCATTAACATATTTGATTCACTTTCATGAGGCATAATGGTAGGAGCAACATTATTTGGGAGAGATAACTTTTTACCTCTATTCTTTCTTCTTTTCTCATTCTTCTTCACCACATCATGTGTGGGTTTAATTAATCTTTTCAAGCTTCTTATTGATGAGATTGGTTGGATAGGAAGCTCCTCCTCGTTACCTGATTCATCATAATAAACACTAGGAGGGTATTGGGAAATACTTTCCCTTTCATTAGTACTCTCTTCATATTCTATTGGTTTTCTTGACTTTAGATATTTGGCAATATAAGGATTCTCAATGAAATTTACCGCACAAAACATATAAATTTCCTCTAGATCAAAATCAAGAAATCTCTCAAGATTAAATTTTGGAATACCCTTAGTTATACGTTTCATTTCTTCATACCCCAAAAGAAGACTAAGCTCTTTATGATGCTCAAGGGTAATCAAGTTATCACAATTTTTGGACACGATTTGATCATGAAAGAATTTGCATTGGAGATTTAAATGACCATGTTCATTACAAAGTTCACAAGGATGGCGAAAAAAATATCTTTCAGCACAATCATCTAGCCTCTCTTGCAATTTTGAGTTTCTAAATATTTATGCTTCTTACAAAATCTATCTTCCCTTTTTGATGTGCAATTGCACTCCCAATTCACTCCGCAAAAAGTAACATGCTTATAAGAAACACTTTTGTCATGGCTTGTGCAGTCATCATTAGCATTTTGGATACTCAAAGAATTCATACTAAGAACATTGCAATCATGATCACCATTCAAATATTTTGTGCCAAACATTTTACTGACTTCTTCTTCTAATAATTGAGCACAATTTTCCGAACCATCATTTTCAAGAAAGATATTATAAAGATGATCAATAACATGATGCAACCTCAATTCCATTTTTTGTAGTTTTCTTTTTATAAACAAACTAGTGATCAAACAAGAAACTAAAAGATTCAATTGCAAGATCTAAAGATATACCTTCAAGCACTCACCTCCCTGGCAACGGCGCTGGAAAAGAGCTTGATGTCTACTACACAACTTTATTCTTGTAGACTCGTGTTGGGCTTCCAAGCATAGAGTTTTTTTAGGACAGTAGCAATTTTACCTCAAGTCGATGATCTAAGGTTTATCAATCCGTGAGAGGTGTAGGATGAAGATGGTCTCTCTCAAACGACCCTGCAACCAAATACAAGAAATCTCTTGTGTCCCCAACACACCCAATACAATGGAAAATTGTATAGGTGCACTAGTTCAGTGAAGAGATGGTGATGAAAGTGTAATATGGATGGTAGAAATATATCTTTATAATCTGAATAAATAAAAATAGCAAGGTAGTAAATAGTAAACGGGCACAAAAACGGTATTGCAATGCTTAAAAACAAGGCCTAGGGTCCGTAGTTTCACTAGTGCAATCTCTGAACAGTGCTAACATAGTTGGATCATGTGATTATCCCTCAAAGTACAATAGAGAATCACTCCCGGGTTCCTATTAGCGGAGAAAAAAAGATAGAAATTTTTTGTAGGGTACGAAACCACCTCAAAGCTATTCTTTCCGTTCGATCTATTCAAGAGTTCGTACTAAAATAACGCAATGTTATTGTTTCTGTTCGATCTATCCTAGAGTTCATACTAGAATAAAACCAAAGAAAATTCATATTCATATTACTCAATCTGTCGGATGTGGGGTTCCGGCAAACCCTTAAGGTTCGAACACTAGGGTGAGCGCGAAGTCTTTTCCTCCCACCAATCTACGCCCTAGCTCACTAAGATCTTGCGAACGAACTCGACGAACTCGCAACACGGAAAGACACAAGATTTATACTGGTTCGGGCCACCGTTGTGGTGTAGTACCCTACTCTAGTGTGGTGGTGGTGGATTGCCTCTTGGGCTGATGACGAACAATACAATGGGAAGAACAGCCTCCTGAGGTTGAGGTGTTCTTGTGCTTGGCTAACTTGTGAGGGTGAGAGTGATCTCAGATCTCTCTCCCTGCCTATGGTGGTGGCTAGTCCTACTTATAGAGGCCCTGGTCCTCCTCCCAAATCTTGAGCGGGAAGGGAGCCAACAATGGCGGGCCAATTTGAAGGGGGGCAGCTAGTACAAGCTATCCTGACAAAAGTGGTCTTCGCCTGCCAAAGGCTCTGGTGGTGACGCCGTCTTGGGCTCCATGATGACCTCCGCCTTGCCGTCCTTCTGGTCTTGGTCTTGTTGCACCAAAATGGTAACCTTTGCCTGATGCCTCGGTACTCCTCGCCTGCGATGGTTCCCTTAGAACCAAAGAGGAAACAAGGACGTTGTGCACGCTGGCGCCCGCCTGGCGCCCGTCTGGTGTTGATCGTCATGGCTCAGGTCACGAGAGCCTCGTGAGGTTCGCCTTGCCTTGATATCTCCGCTCCTTGTGAGCCTGCCTGACTATGCCGCTCCAGAGGAGGTCTTGTGTCGTCCGCCTCGCTAGGCTTGGCCCCTCGCGAGGGTCATGGATGCCTTGTTGATGAAGGTGGGCCGTACGGCCTGCTAGCTTAGCCACGCCGCGGGCCGCCGGCAGGCAAGCCTGGGGACCCCCGTTCCCAGGACGCCGACAGTAGCCCCCGGTCCCAAGGTGCGCTCGGGCTCGACTTCACGGCAAAGCAGAGGGTCAAGTACGGAGCACCACGGGCCCCAAAAGCCAGCGACCTCGGTTGACACATGGCAGTTGATTGGACGCGGCGTCTCCAGTTCCCCATGCTGCCTTGGCAACTGCACGACTTGACGAGTCCCTGCGACATGCAAGGAAAACCATCATTACTTGTGATCGTGGGAGGTGTCGATTGGCCTTCTCTTGCTATAAATGGGGAGGGGGCGGAGCCCCTGTTGCCCATCTCTTCCTGCCTTGCCCCCACCTTCTTCCTCCTCCATTGCTCGCTGCACCACCAATGGTGCCACAAAGGAAGTTCTCCACCACTGAGAAGGGAAAGGCCCCTCGCGAGGGGCCCGGCTTGCCGGTGCCCAAGCGCGGACGTGGCCGTCCGCGCAAGCACGCCACGTCCCCTGGCGCGGCCCATTGTCGGAGCGGCGCCATAGCACGCGGAGGGGGTCGCCCCAGCCATGGCGATCCAGTTGACGAGGGGAGGCGTGCTTTGGTGCCCCCCCGTCCGCGTTTCCACACAGTGGAGGTGTCGCCGGAGTTTGTCGTCTGGTCGGAGAATCCGACCGGCAACTGACTCCAACTTCCGCGCTTCTTCGCTGAGGAGCTGCCGGCCTCTGGTCCAGGCGGACTTTGGCTGCAGGAGGATGGTTGCTGCAGCAAGGCCTCTTGGGTTGCAGTCGCGACTTCCGCCGCGGGCAACGTAGCCCTGACCACGGTTGGCAGACGTTCTCCTGCGTGCGTGGCTTGGGCCGGCGGTGCACCCTCCACTTCAGGTACGACGGCGAATCAAACCCTCTACATGAGAGTGTTTGGGGAAGATGGTCTCCACGTCGGGTGCTGCCCCGAGGCGAACGATGGTGAGGAGGTGCTTGGTCTCGGGGACGGTCACGACGAGGATGAGGGCGAGCCTGCCCTTGGGGGCGGCTGTGTCTTGTCCAGCTACAGCGTCTCTTCCTCCGGTGACAGCTCCAGCAGCAGTGGCCATGACCAGCCGCCGCACCGTCGCGCCCGCTTTGAAGGCGACAGTGGGTCATCTCGTCGCCGCACCTCCATGAAGCGCGAAGAAGGATCCGGCTAGGCTCGGGGTGCCGCTAGGGGTCTGCCTCCGCAGATTGCCGTGACGCTGCTTTTGTTTTATTCTTTTTCCTACATCAAGAATGTAACCAGTTTGGGCCCAGGGGGCGTGTATCGAACTATGGTTCCTCGGTTGTGCCACCGTGCGTGTTGTGTCATTATTTCGTGCAAAGATAACTTAACCTGGTATATCCTGGACACCCTCTTCCTCACGAGGTGCTCATTTCCTCGCATCCATCTTGCCTTGGTGGCCTGCATTTGCTCGGGAACTGCGAAAGCTCATTAGGAAGTGCGTTAAAAGATTTTCCGTTCGCCCTGGCCCTGACCTGGCACCTTTTATCGCGGTACCTGAGGGGCATGGACTAGGAGGGGCACACCAGCTTTTGGGCTCGAACGAGGGTGGCTCGCGAGAAGGCAGAGAAGGGAGAAAATGCTTGTGAGGGCACATGCCCAGCCCCTTCGCGAGGCATGCAAGAGAGAGAACACGAGCTAACCCTAGCCGGAAAAATGCAGCGAGAGGCGAGGGAGTCAACTCAGCAAGGAATGCCAAAAGCAAATTTCGATTAAGGAAAAGGAAGCCAAATACGGCAAGCAAATGAAAAGCCACGTCCGGCACCTAATCTAGTCTTCAAGTCTTCTCACCAGCGCGGAGCTAAGTGCTACCACTAGGCGTGGGCGGGAGCCCCAGGGCCTGAGGCCGGCACCCCTGAGACTCCGGGGCGTGTACAACCCCAACTCATTATTATGTGAGAGTGTCACATGCGGTGATTTTTCACATGCACCGGGCCTTCTTCACAGGCTCTGAGCCTTTCTTCACAGGATCTGGGCCTTGCTTCACAGGCTCTGGTCTTGCTTCACAGGCTCTAGGCCTTGCTTCACAGGCTCTGGGCCTTGCTTCACAGGCTCTGGGACTTGCTTTATGGGTAAAACTTCCGGAGGTGCTGGATGTTCCAGGCGTTTTGGACTGGTACTCCGTCTTGTGTCTCCAGGCGCACGGCGCCAGACCTGGAGATGCGGACGACCTTGAACGGTCCCTCCCACATTGGTGAAAGCTTATGCAGCCCTTCCCTGGAGAGGACCCGCCTCAGGACTAGGTCTCCCGTCTCGAGCGTCCTGGAGCGGATGTTGCGGCAGTGGTATCGCCGCAGTGCTTGCTGGTACCTCGCCATGTGCAGCGCAGCTTCGCAGCGACGTTCCTCCACTAACACGAGGTCCATCCCCTGCGTGGTGTCCTGCTGCGTTTCGTCGAACGCCATGACCCGTGTGGAGCAATGCTTGACCTCGTGAGGGAGGACCGCTTCGGCTCCGTAGACGAGGAAGAATGGAGTTTCTCCCGTTGGCTTGGTGGCGGTGGTCTGGATGGACCACAGTACGGACTGGAGCTCGTCGTGCCAGCCCCTGCCACAGGCGTCCAGCTTCTTCTTGAAGGTCCTGGTCTTGAGGCCCCTCAGGACCTCCGCGTTAGCACGTTCGGCCTGACCATTGCTCCTGGGGTGGGCCACCGAAGCGTAGCAGATCTATGTTCCAAGGTTAGCACAGTAGGTTTTGAAGAGGTTGCTAGTAAACTGCGAACCGTTATCTGTGATGATGCAGTTAGGGACACCGAAGTGGCTCACGAGGCCCTTGATGAACTTGACAGCAGAGCCGGCTGGGATGGTACGGACGGCTTCCACTTCTGCCCACTTGGTAAACTTGTCGATGGCGACGTAGAGGTAATGGTAGCCCCCTGGCGCCCGAGGGAACGGGCCTAGGATATCCAGCCCCCAGACCGCGAACGGCCATGTGAGCGGGATAGTTTGAAGGCCTTGAGCTGGTTGATGGATTTGCTTGGCGTGGAATTGGCAAGCTTCGCAAGACTTCACCAGCTCGGCTGCGTCGTTGAGTGCTGTAGGCCAGTTGAATCCACTACGAAACACCTTGCCGATGAGGGTCCGTGACAACGAGTGGTGTCCGCAGTCCCCGCCATGTATGTCAGTCAGCAACTCCCTTCCTTGGTCGCTAGATATGCAGCGCAATGTGACATCGTTTGGTCGCTTCTTATATAACTCGCCGTCTTGGATACAGTATGCCGTGGCATGCCGGGCCACGCGCTCCGCCTCCTCTTCCTTCTCCGGCAACGTCCCATGCGTTAAGTACTCCTTGAATTGCTTGGTCCAGCATTCCTCCTAGGGCTTGAGTGCCAAGAGCAGCCGAGCTTCGGAGGTCGGTCCACAGGTTGGGGCTCCCGCGGGCGGAGGCTGGGGGAGCTCCTCCCGAGGTTGAGTCTTGCTTGAGAGAGGTAGCGCAGCTGATGGCTTGCAGAGCCGCTCCTCAAAGACGCCTGGCTCCTGAGGTTGCCGCTTGGATGCTCTCCTGGCGATGTCATCTGCTTCCTTGTTGGTGCCCTGGGGCACGTGCTGCAGCTCCAGGCCCAAGAACTGTTTCTCCATCTTGCGCACCTCCGTGAGGTAGGCCTCCATATGCTCGTCCTTCGGCTCATACACCTTGTTGGAGAAGTTGACGAGGAGTTGTGAGCCGCCTCTGATGGTGAGGCGCTTCACCCCTAGGGCCGCTGGCTGTCCTCTGGAGCTTTTGCAACGCCACCCTACCGAGCTTGGCCTTCCACTGCTGATGCCTTTGTTGCACCTTCCTGACCCCGTGCTACTTCAGCCTTGGCCTGGCGGGGCCCGCCCTTGGTTTGGCGCTCCTCCCGAACCGCCACCAACACCGCGTTGGCGCAATACGAGGTGGCAGCAAGGTAGAGTACCAGAGGCTTGAGGGGCCATGGTGCCACCATCACTAGGGGGCTAGTAAGGTATTTCTTGCGGTCTTGGAAGGCCCGGTCGGCCTCCGGTCTCTAGTTGAACATGCGCTTCCTCTTCATGAGCTTGAAGAATGGTAAGGCGCCCTCTCCCAGCTTGGAGATGAAACGCCCTAACGCGGTCACCCACCCCGCCAGCTTCTGCATTTCTTTGAGGGTCTGCGGCGGGCTCATGTCCTTGATAGCCTTGACCTTCTTCGGGTTCGCCTCGATCCCCCTATGGGATACGAGGAATCCCAGCAGCTTGCCGGAGGGGACACCGAACACACACTTCTCCGGGTTGAGCCTTAAGTTCACTTGGCGCAGGCTCTCGAAGGTCTCCTCCATGTCTTGAATCAATGTCCTTGCCTCGCGAGACTTGACCACTATGTCATCGACGTAAGCCTCTGTGTTCCTCCCGAGCTGTCACCCAGAGCGATGTGCATCAACCGCTGAAAGGTTGCGCCCGCGTTGCGCAACCCGAAGGGCATGCAAGTGTAGCAGTACACCCCACATGGTGTCAGGAAGGCCGTTTTCTACACATCTTCCACTACCATCTTGATTTGATGATACCCTGAGAACACATCCAGGAAGCACAACAGGTCACACTCGGCGGTGGAGTCAACGATCTGGTCGATGCGCGGGAGTGGGAATGGGTCTTGAGGGCAGGCTTTGTTAAGATTAGTGAAGTCGACGCACATCTGTTCCTTCCCGCCTTTTTTCGGCACCACGACAGGGTTCGCCAGCCATTCGGGGTATCGGACCTCTCGGATGGCACCTGCCGCTTCCAGCTTGAGTGTCTCTTGGACAATCTGCTTCTCAGTGGACTGCCGCCTCGCTCGCTGCTTCATGGGGCGGATGTTGGGGGCATACCCTTAGACGATGCTAGATCACCTCCCTCGGGACCCCTACCAGCTGATTGGGCTCCCACGCGAATATCTCCTTGTTCACGCGCAAGAACCTCACTAGGGCTTCTTCTTGTTCCGGGTCAAGGCCGGCTCCTATGGTAAAGGTAGCTCCTGAAGACCCATCCTCGCTGACCGACACCTGCTTGGTTTCCGCCTTGTCCTGGGTGAACAGCTGCTTCTTCTTGGTGGGCGCGGCCTTCCTGGCCATGGGGGTACCGGCGTCGGCGGGCTGTGCTGCTGTCGCGGTCTTGGAGGCGAGCCTTAGCACGATCACGGCCTCCTTAGTGTCCCCCTTGATGGTGAGGACGCCCCTGCTCCCTGGCATCTTCATGAGGTTGTAAGCCGGGTGAGTCACCGTCATGAACTGAGCGAGAGCCGGGTACCAGAGGATGGCGTTGTACGGTAGACTGATGCAAGCGATGTCGAAGTCCACCAGCTCGGTGCGGTAGTTGTCGCGTGTGCCAAAGGTGACAGGGAGGCGAATCTGTCCCAGGGAGTGGGCAGCTCCACCACCCACTCCCGAGAAGGGCTTACTGAGGCCAAGCCGCTCGAGTGGCACGTGAAGGCTGAAGGCTTCCACAGAGAGCAAGTTGAGGCCAGCACCACGGTCGATGAGGGTCTTGGTGACGGCCACGTTGTAGATGGTGGGCGTGCAGAGCATTGGGAGCATTCCAGAGCCAGCGGTGGAGTCGGGGTGGTCTTTCGCGGAAAAACTCGACAAACTCGCAACATGGAAAGACACAAGATTTATACTGGTTCGGGCCACTGTTGTGGTGTAATACCCTACTCCAGTGTGGTGGTGGTGGATTGCCTCTTGGGCTGATGATGAACAATACAATGGGAAGAACTACCTCCTGAGGTTGAGGTGTTCTTGTGCTTGGCTAACTTGTGAGGGTGAGAGTGATCTCAGATCTTTCTCCCTGCCTATGGTGGTGGCTAGTCCTACTTATAGAGGCCCTCGTCCTCGTCCCAAATCTTGAGCGGGAAGGGAGCCAACAATCGCGGGCCAATTTGAAGAGGGACAGCTAGTACAAGCTATCCTGACAAAAGTGGTCTTCGCCTGCCAAAGGCTCTGGTGGTGACGTCGTCTTGGGCTCCATGATGACCTCCATCTTGCCATCCTTCTGGTCTTGGTCTTGTTGCACCAAAATGGCAACCTTTGCCTGATGCCTCGGTACTCCTCGCGTGCGCTGGTTCCCATAGCACCAAAGAGGAAACAAGGACGCTGTGCACGCTGGCACCCGCCTGGTGTTGATCGTCATGGCTCACGTCACGAGAGCCTCATGAGGTTCGCCTTGCCTTGATATCTCTGCTCCTTGTGAGCCTTCCTGACTAGGCCGCTCTAGAGGAGGTCTTGTGCCGTCCGCCTCGCGAGGGTCTTAGATGCCTTGTTGATGAAGGTGGGCCGTACAGCCTGCTAGCTTAGCCACGCCGTGGGCCACAGGCAGGCAAGCCTGGGGAGTCCCGTTCCCAGGACGCCGACACAATTCCACACAAAGGACTACAAGGAGATCCCAAAGTTTCTATCGGAGAAAAGATAATGAAAATGTGCATCAACCCCTATGCATAGATTACCCCAACATCACCGCGGGAATCCGCAAGTTGAGTGCCATAACGTATATCAAGTGAATCAATAAGATACCCCATTGTCACCTCAAGTATTCATACTGCAAGACATACATCATGTGTTCTCAAATCTGAACATTCAATCCGAAATGACAAAACTTCAAAGGGTAAAGATTAAATTCATCACAACAAGAGTACAGCGGGGAGAAACATCATATGATCCGACTATATTACCAAAGCCCATTATATAGATCACGAAAGAGAGATTAAACATATAGCTACTCATACAAACCCTCAGCCCCGAGGGTGGACTACTCCCTCCTCATCGTGGTGGCCGCTGGGATGATGAAGATGGCCACCGGAGATGATTCCCCCCTTCGGCAGGGTGCTGGAACGGGTCTAGATTGGTTTTCGATGGCTACGGAGCCCTGCGGCAGCGGAACTTCTGATCTAGGTTTACCCTGAAGGGTTTCAGAATATTTGGGGATTTATAGTGCAAAGAAGGGGTGCAGGAGGCCACCGAGGTGGGCACAACCCACATGGGCGCGACGGGGGGCCCTGGCATGCCCTGGTGGGTTGTGCCCCACTCGGGGCACCCCCCAGGTGCAGCTCTGGCCCATTGGGTTCCTTCTGGTCCAAAAAAAATCTCCAAAAAGTTTTGCGGTGTTTGGACTCCGTTTAATATTGATTTTCTGTGATGTAAAAAACAAGCAAAAACAAAAACTGGCACTGGGCACTGGGTCAATAGGTTAGTCCCAAAAAATGATATAAAGTTGATATTAAATGATTGTTAAACATCCAAGAAGGATAAAATAACTACACGAAAACTTCATAAATTATAGATACGTTGGAGACGTATCATAGCGGCTGTCATTGACGAACTCGGCCGGTTGCTGGCAGTGACGCGCTCGGCAAGACGGCCATGGAGGAAGGCATTGTTCACGTCCATCTGGTGAATGGGCCACTTGCGAGCGACAGCGGTGGTGAGGACGATGCGGACAGTAGCCGCCTAGATGATAGGCAAGAATGTCTCGTCGAAGTCCATGCCAGGACGTTGCAAGAATCCACACACGACCGACCATGCCTTGTATCGTTCCAGCGTGCCGTCGGCCTTGAGTTTGTGGCGAAACAGCCACTTGCCGGTGATGATGTTAGCACTCAGTAGACGTGGGACGAGGCTCCATGTACGGTTCTCCATCAGTGCCCTGTACTGCACCTGCATTGCAGCTAGCCAATGGGGGTCATGCAACACAACACACACGGTCTTAGGGATGGGGGAGATGGCGGAATCGGTAGTGGATGTGGTTAGGGTTTGGTTGTATTTAGAGTTGGGAAGGAACTTTCCTGCCTAAGCTCAGTGACCATGGTGTGTGTGGGTATAGGGGTTGGCCGCCGGAGGGGGGTGTTTGGCATGGGTGGGCGGACGCGATGGGTTGGCTGGTGTAGGAGGGGAGCTCGGACCTGATTCGGCAGTGGGCACTACAAAAAAAATACACTTTCGTGATGATACGTGTTTGTCAGAGTAGGTAACATTTTCTGTCATGCATGTACATCCATGATGATTTTATGACAGAATCAAGATAGTCATACCTGTGCTATCGTAGAAGTGTTCCATGACATTACCAAAATTATCATCACGGAAGTGTCCACTTCCATGATGATAAATCACGCGTCGTAGAAGTGCTTTCGTCAAGGGTGACCGAAACATGGCATCCACCATAATGGGTCACCGTTAAGCTATCGGGTCCGGTTTTGGATCCAATAACCCGCTAACAGCCACGACCATTGCCGATTTTCCATGTGTAAAATTCTTATTGGCTGGTGGAACCACGTGCTAGCTCCACGTTGACACAGGTGTCACTCATCCAATGGGCGAGATGCGCCTATGATATGTTGACATGTGGACGGCCCATAAGTGGCCCATAAAGATTAAATGGGCCGGCCCAACTAAAGGCCCACAAGATTTAGAGACCATAATGGGCCCGTCCAGCTAAAGGCCCACAAGATTTTGCAGACCATAATGGGCCGACCCGGCTAAAGGCCCAACATTCTCAGTTAAGGACCGTACGGCTAGTGTCAAATCGGCCCATCAATGGCCCGTCCTAAACTTGTCATCATCGCGGCCCATGGTCACTTCTGGCCCATTAACAGTCCGCTAAGTATTGGGGCCGAATTACGACCCGGTGTGTTTCTGGCCTGTTAAAGGTCCTATTTCATTTGGGCCCATTTATAGGCCACTGAAACTTTCGGCCCATAAACAACTGTGAAGGGTATGGGTCATATTTGGCCATGTCTGACATTCGGCCTGTTAGAGGCCCACTATAGATTCGGGCCACTTTTAGCCTGTTGTGACTTTCCGCCTGTTAACATCGAACGAAATCCATCGGCCTTATGTGGCCCAACGTCACATTGGGCCTACTAACGGCCCATATAAAAATGACACTAATCAAGCCCGACCAAACTTCTGGTCTTTTAAAGGCCCGTGTAGTAGGTTAGCGCATTTATGGCCCGTCTGAATTTCGGCCCGTGGACAATCCGCATTGTAAATGGGCCACCATTTCGTACTGCTAAGACCAGTGGCTTATTTGGCACAATCAGGGCCCAATCTTACTTTTGGCCTATTAAAGGACCATGTTTTTATGGGCTCAACATATTTACACCTATAAATGACCTATTATTACTGAGGGCCAAAATTATGTTTAGGCCTATTAAAGGCCCACTATGGGCACATGCCTACCAGAAAAATATGAAAGCTTATGCTGATTTAGGCCCAGATATTTTTAGTGGGCTACATGCAAATTTCGGCCCAGAATCGTTTTTAGCCCAATTGGAATGGGCCCGATGAATGTTGGCATGTTGGGATCCTACGAAGCTTTCGGCCGAATACATTACTAAGATAAACCTACACTATACAAAAATAGCATCACAATTACTGCAGCCTTTCGCAGCATCATAAATGTTGTATCACAACAAAATAAATTCCAACCATACAACAAAAGGCCTGTTGGTATAAAGTTTACAGTCCTTGCAGATAAAAGCACCATCATATGTATAGAAGCACAAATCATTTGACCTGAGTGCTAATCTTTCAGGCTGTAAAATAATGATGGAGCAACACAATCTTCCCCTTTTTTCCACCATTGCTCTTGAACAACGAAGCAAATGTCTGATAGTCTGGTTTCAAAACCATTCATATCTTCACGACATTTGGCAACCACTATTCTTGTTTCCGAAACAACGTCCATTAGGGATTGGACTTGTGTCTGGAGCACATATATATCACTCTGTCTAGCCGGAAGATTTTGTTCAGTAGGCGATTTGGACGAGGTTACCTTGACAACCAACCTAGAATTTCGCAGGAAGGTGGTTTTTGCACTGTTAGTGGAGAGATACTGACCACTGCAGCAAGAGGTGACATTGTGCCTATGGTAGCCTCGTCACCTTCAGGTGGTTGTGGTTGTTCAATCATTTGTTCCATAGCTTGCTAAAAGTTTGAACTTGTAGATTAGTGTACCAGATAAGTTACTAATGAGACAAAAACAAACAAAGTAGGTTTCACGTTGATACATAACTTATTTTGGTGAACTACTGTAATACATTAGCATTTATTGTAGTGCCATCTACATAATAAAATCACTTTCAGAACATATGTCCATGTAGCATGCCTACTGTATTGTCTATTTCCTCACATTCGTTGACATCTAGGGATAAAGAGACATGGTTTAAAGTAGGATGAACATAGTATGACATCATTCATATCATGGGCAAACAGATATAAAGCAAACATGCTATTGTATAATTGTGTGCGCACGTGAACATCACAACTAGATTATAGGTCAAGACCAAAAGAATATCCTTTGTATCTTTTACACCATGTAAGGTGAAATGATACGTTAAGACAACTGTGTATAAAAGTGAACAGAGTAACTGACATTGGCTACAAACCAAGCAGTTAAGTGAACTCATCACAATACCAATCAGTTCAAAGGCAGGAGGAGTAAGGACTTACAACAGCGGCTTGAACTGGTGTGCTCATGCCCTTGATCTTGCTAGTGTGGCAATCCTTGAAGATTTCCACTACATTCGGTTTAGGTTCTTTTTGGTCCGCACAGGGGTTCCTCTGTATTTGGAACAAGTCAATATAGATACGATAATATGGCAAAGAAAAAAGAAGGAACTAGCAGCTATTTACAAGAGCCTCGTAGTGTGCAATATAGCTACGAGATCCTATTGTCTGTTGGAATTTCACTTTAGAACGGTTGGTCTTGTTCTTCAAACAGTTAGCCTAGAAGAATATACACTTGTAAGGCACATACATAAATACAAGTTCAATATGTGGTTTCATCAAATACATATACCCTACCTGATACTTTGGATCAGACCAGTGTTTAACAAGGGCTGTCTAGTCTTCATCTGTAATATATTCCACTAGAGATGTTTGGGCGATTTCATTGTTAGCCTTGCCTTCAAAGTGAGATTTTATAATGTGGTACCGATACTGTCGCAGAGCAGACTGAAAAACATGAGTGCATGCTTGTTTATTTTTTTGACTGGGAACTGTAGGGGAAACCCCCCACAGCATATCAAAACTTTATTAAAAAGTAATACAATTACAAAGGGGGGATTACAAGGGGTAATCAAACTAATCTAAATAGGAAAATAACAAAAGGAGAAAAATACAAAACAAGGGCCTCAAGGAGGCAGAAATGAGACCCATTTAGGAGGTCATCCTTGTAGGCAGCTTTCACTCTATATTGCATCGAAGTAATGTCATGAATGAATGCACTTCTCCATTTATGAAACCTAGCTCTCACATGCCTGAACACTTTAGCATTCCTAATGATCCATATATGCCAACATGCAATAAACACCACTTCAGTGAAGAAGGGTTTCCCAAAGCTCCTTCTAGCATTGATAACCAAATCAGTCATGGAGTCACCAGATGACCAATCAACTTGCAAATAGTTCCAGACTCTGACACTGAAGTTGCAATTGAAGAACATATGATCCCTTGTTTCCCTAGCCTGTAAAGGACATAGAACACAATTGACACCATCCCCCAGATGCCAATGTCTCCTTTCCACCATGTCCTTAGTGTTTAATCTGTCCATAATGAGCGTCCAAGCAAAAACCTTGATTTTCATTGTACAAGAGGATTTCTAGATCCAAGTGGTCAATGGGTTAAAGGACTCTGATGCAAAAGTATGGGAGTAAAACATCTTTGGCCTGTATCCCTTGGCAGTGCCATGCCAAAACCAAACGTCCTTGGACCCAAGTGCCCTGTTGTGGCCGTCCATCAGAGACAGGAGAGTGGCTAGTGTCGGTGTCAAAACCGGCGGATCTCGGGTAGGGGGTCCCGAACTGTGCGTCTAGGATCGATGGTAACAGGAGACGGGGGACACGATGTTTACCCAGGTTCGGGCCCTCTCTATGGAGGTAATACCCTATGTCCTGCTTGATCGATCTTGATGAATATGAGTGTTACAAGAGTTGATCTACCACGAGATCATAATGGCTAAACCCTAGAACCCTAGCCTGTATGACTATTCTAATGAATATCCTTTCCGAACTAACCCCTCTAGTTTATATAGACACCGGGGCGTCTAGGGTTTACATAGAGTCGGTTACATAGGAAGGAATCTTCATCTTCAATCGCCAAGCTTGCCTTCCACGCCAAGGAGAGTCCAATCCGGACACGGGTACAGTCTTCGACCTTCATGTCTTCACATCCCATTAGTCCGGCCCATGGATAACAGGCCGGACGCCCGAGGACCCCTTAGTCCAGGACTCCCTCAGTAGCTCCTAAACCTGGCTTCAATGACGAGGAGTCCGGTGCGCAGATTGTCTTCGACATTGCAAGGCGGGTTCCCTTCTATCCGAACTTCAAGATAGTCTTCGGATGCGATGATAGTATCCAGACCTGTCACACACACACCATACATAACCGCAAAGAGAATATATTTTTACACGAGTCTAATCTGCTGACCGCGTTTTACCACATGACATCACATCTGCTCGGTCACAATTCCAAACCGCTTTCATGTTTCGACGCCCGACGCCCCGAGACGCGGTTGCCATTGGCGCGTCTTGTAAAAGTAGAGATCATGTACCCTTATCGCGGGATTCTCATCAATGCGGGCATGGGTAACCCAATCGTGCCGTTTATACAGCCCTTGGGAATAGGCGAATCTTAAGGCGAGTGAGGAGGCGTTCAATATTCGATGCCTTTATAAGGGGATAAGGATTCCCTCTTCCTCTCTCACACCCTCTCTCTGTCTCCGCCTTTCCAATCTCGAGCTCCAGCGCCCAAGTTCTCATGTCCTTTCCAATCAAGCAACCATGTCCGGATCCAGAGGCCAGGGCAAGTGGATGGTCTCCTCCGTCAAGGAGGAGGACATTACTGAGCTTCGGGCGGCTAGATATTTGGCGAAGGAGATCGCTCATCGCCTGCCGACCGAGGGACAAGTCGTCCCCACACCGAAGCCCACTGAGAGGGTAGTGTTCATCCCCCATTTCTTCCGTGGGCTAGGGTTTCCACTCCACCCTTTCGTCCGCGGGCTGATGTATTATTACGGGATAGATTTCCATGACCTGTCCCCGAATTCTTTCCTCAACATTTCAGTGTTTATCGTAGTGTGTGAGGCCTTCCTCCGCATCCAACCCCACTTCGGGATGTGGCTCAAAGTCTTCAACGTGAAGCCGAAGGTGGTGGACGGCCAGCACACGGAGTGCGGAGGAGCCATGGTGAGCAAGCTAGCCAACGTCTCCTGGCTGAAAGGCACTTTTGTGGAGACAGTAAAGGAGTGGCAGAAATAATGGTTCTACATCACAGAACCCCGCGACACCACCTGGGCCGCGGCTGTCGAATTCCGCTCCGGTGCTCCCATGCGACTCATCTCCTGGGCCGAGAAGAGTCTAGACTGGTGCTTGCCCGATGAGCTGATAGCGCTGCATACGCGCGTCCAGAGCATGATAACCAAGGATGTCAAGCTCGTCGATGTAATCCAGGTGATCCTAGTTCGCCGGATTCTCCCCTGCCAGCACAGAAGTCGCCCTCTATGGGATTTTAATCCGAAGAAGCATCAAACCCTGGTGAGGCTCTTCGAAACCACCCACGAAAATGCCTGGAGGCTGCTCTTTAAGGGCAACGAGAATCCACCGGCCACAGATTCAGACCATGGTAACAATTGTAAACACCTCGCTAGCGAGGTATGTCATTTTTGATGCATTCTCCACTTGTTTGTTCCACGGATGATGCCTGAGCTTTTATTGTTGCATTTTCAGGACTGGATGGAGAGGGCGAAGCGGATCCAGTGTCCGGCCCCGCTGCCCGAAGAACCGGTCATCCCATGTTTGGCGAAGATGCTGGCGCCGGAGAATAAGGCCAAGAAGAAGGCAAAGGGGGCCAAGAGTTGCCCCCGTTGCAAGGGCACTTCAGACGTGACGTTCGAAGACGACGAACCTCTTTCCTCTGTCCCTGAGGACAATGGCGAGGAAGAGGAGGAAAACAACCCTCCCCCTGAGGAGAGCAAGAAGAAGAGGGTAGCTTTGGCGCATCTGGAAGTGGAAACGCCCAAGAAGGGGAATGGCACCCCAGCGGTTAATACCGCGTGGGACGTTGACAGCAATCCGGAACGACGCCCCCGCACTAAGCCCCTGGTCGCATCGTAAATGACATGGCTCGCTCATGCGCACATCCGGCCCTTTCTCTTTATTATTTTGACATAGTTAACTGTACTATTGCAGTCCGACCCGCGACCTTATCCAGGGATCCTCATCTGGAGGTTCGTTGGCTCCGTTGGAGATGGCGAGTATGTCGCCACCACCTGCTTATTCCCCCGGGGCCAGGGACGACACCAAAGTGTTATCCCGGAGAACTAATCCGAACTAGGGAGGAGCCCAGGACACCGTCCGGCAGGCGCCACAAGGCGAGACCTCCATTGCCGGACACATGGGGGAGCCGATCCCCATGGAGACGGGCAAAGAGGGCCGCATCCAATTTGGCCCTCAGACGAATACGATTCCGGAGACCGATATGGCTCCGGAGTCGGGCGAGCAGCCCCCTTTGAAGGAGGGGGGTGCGTCGCTTCCACCTGTGGCCCCTATCCATCCAGGGGCGCCGGATAATCTGATGGAGGCGCTTCGAGGCGCCTCCATCGTGGACGAGCACCGTGTCCTTATGGGTGCGGTGATCGAGAAGATTCAGTCCGCCAAGAGTGGACTGAATGAAGCCTGTAGCAGCCTATTGACAGGTTTCAAGGTAAGAAAGAGAAAAACCCCATGTAGTCAGTAGCCCCTGAGACACTGTCCGGTGTTCGGCCAGAAGAACTGGACAGAGGATCAATCTTTTTTTATAGGAGACTAACGTAATATGTATGAATAAGCAGGCGTCGCTGTTGTCTGCAACCTCGCATGCTGCCGAAGTCTCTGAACTGAGCAGAGGCTGGAGCGGACCAAGAACGAGGTAGGCGAGGTTAAGGTTCGGCTCCAGGAGAAGGAAGGTGAGTGACGACTTGCTGTGTGTTCGGAAAGGATAGGTGTTGCATATTGACAGCAGTGTCGTAATATGTGAAGGAGCCACAACCGAGGTCGAGGCCCTAAGGAAGGCCCTGGGCGAGATCGAGGAGAAGGCTGTCCGGCAGCAAGCCGCCCGTAAGAAGCTCAAGGCCCGGGTCAAAGAAGTCCAACAGGAGCTCCAGGATGCGGTCAAGAAATGCGAAGCCTTGGAGCATGATGCATCAGTTCAGGGGACCGAACTCGACAAGGCTCGTCAAAGCGCGGAGACCGCAGAGAATGAGGCCCAGGCCGCCCTTCAGGAGATCCAGGAGGCCAAGAAGATCGCGGCGGGTAAGGCATTTAAGATGCAAAGCAAGTATGCGGAGAAGCAGTACCTTTTACTAACCCCGGGTTCGGAGTTCCCCAGGGGCTTTGCGGATTTACCACGTAGTGTATCAGACCCCGTGGAGTTCTATCGAGCCGAAGGAGGGGGTTCTACGGAGAAGCTATTCTGGTCGCAATATGCGGCGCCAGAGCATCCCGTGTCCTTCACCAATCACCTGAAACAGCTGGTGGAGCTGAATAGGGTGGCCGAACTAGCCATTAAGGATTTGATAATCCGGCTATGGCTAGCCGAAGCTATGCCAAGCAGCTACTTCGGACTCATGAGGCGGATGGTGAACACATGTCCTCGACTGGACGTCGTCAAGCGCTTGGCCTGCATTGAAGGTCCGTGCATGGCCTTCGCCCGTTGCAAGATGTGGTGGGCGAACATGGACGCCGTCGAGGTGACCAGAGGGCCACCGGAGGGAAAGGAGCACCGCACACCCGAACGTTATTTTGCGGATGTCCTGGAGGGGTCTCGCCTTGCGGCAACACAATGTTCGCAGGACATTGTATTTGGATAAATGTATTCATGTTGCCTTTGCCTTGTATTATGAGAACAAAGCCTGTTTTGTAATGTAATTTTGTTATGCTTTTAATTGTTTCCTCCTGTGCGGCCGTGTTGTATGTAATCTGAGGGTTGGCCAGTCGTCAGCTTCTGCCCTCACGTAGGTAGTACGGAGGTGTTCGGGATGGAATCTAAACAATCTTGATCCAATTATATGGTCCTTGTAGGAGTTGTTTAGCGCAACGAACAAGGCAATCGGACTACACAGCTTAAACGCCCTCACTTAGCCATAGGAGTTTTATAATAAAGTGTGGGTGCAGCCCCTGGTTCGAACCAGAGTGCTTTCAGCATCTGATCGGGAAGTGCCGATCGTTCGCATAATGCGGAAAAATCTCCAATGATTTGTAACCCTCGAACAGCTGACCGGCTCTCGCCGTATCATGACAGTCAGTTTTCGGCTTTCTCTACTGAGGTGCTCATCTGGTCAAGGCCAGGGCACAATCGCAATAGTTCTCCATTTACTACCCTAGCCGATTTAGCAGAACATAGGGTAGCAAGCATAGGAGCCGGGCAAGCCAACTATTGACCAAAGACATGATTCGGAGCCAATGCATATAATTCTAAATTTGGGGCGCCGAACTTATCTTTAAGGATTGTTCGGACTTTGTTGCCGTAACGTGGGGCGATGGGGAGGCTCTGGCGAATATGAAACGTACCAGAGTGTACGGTTGCTAGGAAATAAGTAATTTAAAGGAAAAACATAAGGAGAACAGAGATAGAATCTAGGGCCCTTGAACTTGGATCAAGAACTGTTTCCCTAAGTGCTCGCTTAGGCTCCCTTTTGGGGATGTGTGTAGCGTATATCATGTTCACCATTTTGACTTGAGGGGGGAATTTCTTCTGCCCCCCGGTGTTCGGCTGCTGGGGCTCTTCGTCCTCGTCCTCACTTTGTGATCCCTTTTCTTTGTTTTCGGCATTTAACTTGCCATCCTGTTTGAAGACCCAACAGTCTCTGTTGGTGTGATTGGCTTGTTTATCTTGGGTACCATGTATCTGGCATGGATGATCGAGTATGCAATCCAGGCTGGATGGTCCCTTAATGTTCCTTTTGTAGGGATTCTTTCGCTGTCCTGACTTGGAGCCGCTGAATCCGGCGTCAACGGTGGTGTCATCGGTGTTGTCGCCATTGCTTCGGCGTTTATGTCTATTGCGCCGGAGCTTGCCGGTGCTGTTCTTGGCCTCAGAGGGGCCTGTCTCGCTGGCTGTGTTTTTGCTACGAGCCAGCCAGCTGTCCTGACCCACGCAAAAGTGGGTCATGATTGCCGTAAGGGCTGCCATGGACTTCGACTTTTCTTGGCCAAGGTGGCGTGCTAGCCATTCGTCATGGATGCTATGTTTAAAGGCCGCTAGGGCTTCGGCATCCGGACAGTCAACGATCTGGTTCTTTTTGGTTAGGAACCTAGTCCAGAATTTTATGGCTGATTCTCCAGGTTGTTGAACTATGTGGCTTAAGTCATCGGCATCGGGTGGCCGGACATATGTACCTTGGAAGTTGTCAAGGAAGGCTTCTTCCAAGTCCTCCCAACTGCCGATGGAATTTTCGGGCAGGCTATTTAGCCAGTGTCGAGCTGGCCCTTTGAGCTTCAGTGGGAGCTATTTGATGGCGTGGAGATCGTCTCCACGAGCCATGTGGATGTGGAGAATAAAGTCCTCAATCCATACAGCAGGATTGGTTGTTCCGTCATATGATTCAATATTAACGGTCTTGAATCCCTCGGGGAATTCATGATCCAGCACCTCATCTATGAAGCAGAGAGGGTGTGCGGCGCCTCTATATTGGGCCGCGTCACGGCGCACCTCCGATGAAGTCCGTCTGCGGTTATCGGCCCGGGTGTGACTAGGTTTGTCAGGTCCGAATAGGTAGCCGTCATCCTGAGTCGGGAAGCATCCTCGCGATCCATAGATTGATCTTGTGTGTCTTGCTCTGGTGTCCAGCTCCTGCCAAAGGTCGTATGTATGGTCCCGAGCTATTCCGTCCCTGTTTTTGCGAGGCGGTGGGGTAGGCTGTTGTTCGGCCTGGGTTACCGTTTTATCTCGACCACGGGGTGGTCGGTCCGCCGCACTATCCCGACCACGTGGTGGTCGGTCCGCATTACGTGAGGGCGGTATGGGATCTGGTGCTTCCTCATCAAACTGAGGTAGCAGTTTGCCCTTTGGGTAACTCTTGGCTGGGCGCTCGAGGCTGTATTCTTCGGCTGCCAGGACATCAGTCCACCTGTCAATGAGCAGGTCTTGATCAGCTTGGAGCTGCTGCTTCTTCTTCTTCAGGCTTCTTGCAGTGGCTATTAGTTGGCGCTTGAAGTGCTCTTGCTCGAGGGGTGCCTCAGGCACGATGAAGTTCTCATTGCCGAGGCTCTCATCATCCTCGAAGACTGGACAATAACTATCATCATCTGGGTCATTGGGCATGGCCTGTTTATCAGGGTTATCTTGCCCGTTGTCTTGCTCCTCCTGTTCGGATGCAGCCCCAACAGGTTCTTCATTGTTTTCGGCGTCGCCCAGAGTACTATTTTCTCCGGTGCTAGTGTCGCCATCTTTTGAGCGATGAGGCTTAGAGCGGCATTTAGGGCACCGGCGCTTGGACTGTGTCTCAGAGGGTTTATTCCCAACTGGATCTCCTTTGTCATCGTCGCTAGCTTTTTTAGGTGTGTCGACCATGTACACATAGTATGAAGAGGTGGCCGTCCAACGTCCAGTAAATGGCGGGTCTTGGCCTTGCTCCTGGTTGGCATCGTCGTCCATACCGTCGATGTCTTCGGAGCCGTAATCAATCATGTCGGTTAAGTCATCGACAGTGGCTATGAAGTGGGTGGCGGGTGGGAAACAAAATTTCCCATCATCGGCCTCTGGCTCGAACCGAACATAGTTCGGCTGTGAGTCCTTCTCCAAGGACAAATTCTTTAAAGATTTTAGCACATCACCCAAAGGTGAGTGCTGGAAGATGTATGCGGCGCTAAATTCGAAAGTCGATAACCGAACCAACTCGGTGTCCGCAGGCGTACCTGGTCCAGAACTTATAGCCGGAGACGAGTCTGGAGTTCCATTGACACAAATATTGCAGGGTGCCGAGTCCATGTGTGGCTCCAGCGCCGCGAACTCTGTGGCCTCAGATGGCACGTTCAGCTCCGGTTCTAAGGTCATTGCAGCAACAGGGACCATCTCCTGGATGTGATCCGATGACAGATTTAAGTCATGTTCATCGGGGCGAGGGGTAGCGACCGCTGCGGTCTCAAATCCATTGAAGATCAAGTCTCCACGGATATCCGCGACGTAGTTCAAGCTTCCAAATCTGACCTTGTGGCCAGGGCGTAGCTATTGATCTGCTCCAGATGGCGAAGCGAGTTGGCCCACAATACAAAGCCACTGAACACGAAAATCTGTCTAGGGAGGAAGGTTTCTCCTTGGACAGCGTCACTACAAACGATTGAAGGGGCCATCGAACCTTTCGTTGACGGCACAGTGGAACTCTAAATGAAAGCACCAATGTCGGTGTCACGGCGGATCTCGGTTAGGGGGTCCTGAACTGTGCGTCTAGGATCGATGGTAACAGGAGACGGGGGACACGATGTTTACTCAGGTTCAGCCCTCTCTATAGAGGTAATAGCCTACGTCCTGCTTGATTGATCTTGATGAATATGAGTGTTACAAGAGTTGATCTACCACGAGATTGTAATGGCTAAACCCTAGAAGCCTAGCATGACTATGGTAATGAATATCCTTTCCGGACTAACCCCTTCGGTTTATATAGACACCGGGGGGGGTCTAGGGTTTACATAGAGTCGGTTACATAAGAAGGAATCTTCATCTTTGGTCGCCAAGCTTGCCTTCCACGCCAAGGAGAGTCCAATCCGGACACAGGTACAGTCTTCGGCCTTCATGTCTTCACAGCCCATCAGTCCGGCCCATGGATAACAGGCCGGACGCCCGAGGACCCCTTAGTCTAGGACTCCCTCATCTAGTCATCAAAAGCTTGACTAGACAGAGGAAGATGGAAGTGTTGGAACACATCTTGTGAGTCAAAAAACTCTTTAACAGTGATCCAGGGGTCCTTAACATACAAAAAGAGCTCGGGAAATCTGAATTGAAGGTTAGAAACCTGTTAATCAAGCTGCCAGTTATCTGACCAAATGAGGGCAGTGTCCCCTTTGTTTATCTGCACCCAAGCACTTTCTTTATAGCTTTGCATGATCTTGCCTATATATTTCCACCGGAAAGAGCCACAATCAGTAGTTCGCTGAGGCACTCTGCCATGATAGTAACAGTCCCAGATTAAAGACACCCAGGGAAGGTCCTTATTGAGAAAGTTATTTGCATGTTTGAGCAGAAGGGCTACATTCTGAACACCCAGGTTGAGAATACCAAGACCTCCCTTGTTCTTTGGCCTACAAATAAGGTCCCAAGCAGCAAGTGAAGGAGCAGGCTCACCCCTATGTTTCCTCCAGAGGAATTGCCTCTGAATTCTCTCCAGTTGTTTCAAGATGCCAGTAGGAACATCCAAACTGCAAAGTAAAAAAATGGGCATAGAAGACAAGGCAGAGTTCAAAAACTGTAGTCTTTCTCATTGATTTAAAAAAGAGGAGCTAGTTGTCATTCTTCTCTCCATGCAACTTGCTTGTTTAGTTGCATCATCTTTCGGATCCAACTTGAACCTCATCTGTTGAAAAAGGAATGTGTGTCTTATTAGGAGGAAGCTAGGGAGTATGGCACAGAGCAAGACAATATTATAAATTGCGATGAATAACATTACTTACGGATAAATGGTCAAGGAAGGTGTTAAACTGGGTATTGTCTTCCTCATTCCTGTACTGGATCCACGTTGGGAGGATACGTGCATGACACCTAACGACAATGGCTGCCTCTGATATTAACTTGGCTGACTCTGTATTATGAAAATGGATCTCCATTCTTCCTTGTTTCGGTTTTGTTAATCTGTCAAGCATTATCCCTGATGTCTATTTCCGCTTGCGCTGTGGTGCTAGTTCAACAACGAATATGGAAAGTGTTAGTGCACATCAAACTACAAGAGAACATATAAAGGAGCATGCAACTGCAACTTGACTCGGTCAGGTACCGTCTTGGTGTTGATGCTCATGAGGTTCATCTGATCTTGCCAAGTCTTGTCTTCAACGGTGGAGCTGTCAGTTGGAGCAGTTCTAAACAAAGCGTTGTGGCGGGATCTACATGTAAAGCTGAGTACATAGCTGCTTCGGAAGTAGAAAATGAAGGAGTCTGGATGAAGGAGTTCATATCCGATCTAGGTGTTATACCTAGTGCATCGGGTCCAATGAAAATCTTTTGTGACAATACTGGTGCAATTGCCTTGGCAGAGGAATCCAGATTTCACAAGAGAACCAAACACATCAAGAGACGCTTCAATTCCATCCACGATCAAGTCCAGGTGGGAGACATAGAGATTTGCAATATACATACGGGTCTAAATGTTGCAGACCCATTAACTAAACCTCTCTCACGAGCAAAACATGATTAGCACCAAGACTCCATGGGTGTTAGAATCATTACTGTGTAATCTAGATTATTGACTCTAGTGCAAGTGGGAGACTGAAGGAAATATGCCCTAGAGGCAATAATAAAGTTATTATTTATTTCCTTGTTTCATGATAAATGTTTAGTATTCATGCTAGAATTGTATTAAACGGAAACATAATACTTGTGTGAATACATAGACAAACAGATTGTCACTAGTATGCCTCTACTTGACTAGCTCGTTGAATCAATGATGGTTATGTTTCCTAACCATAGACATGAGTTGTCATTTGATTAACGGGATCACATCATTAGAGAATGATGTGATTGACCTGACCCATTCCATTAGCATAGCACATGATCGTTTAGTTTACTGCTATTGCCTTCTTCATGACTTATACATGTTCCTATGACTATGAGATTATGCAACTCCCGTTTACCGGAGGAAAACTTTGTGTGCTACCAAACGTCACAACGTAACCGGGTGATTATGTTGAGTTGGCATAGATCGAGACTAGGATTTGTCACTCCGATTGTCGGAGATGTATCTCTGGGCCCTCTCGATAATGCACATCACTATAAGCCTTGCAAGCAATGCAACTAATGAGTTAGTTGCGGGATGATGCATTACATAATGAGTAAAGAGACTTGCCGGTAACGAGATTGAGCTAGGTATTGAGATATCAATGATCGAATCTCGGGCAAGTAACATACCAATGACAAAGGGAACAACATATGTTGTTACACGGTTTGACCGATAAAGATCTTCGTAGAATATGTAGGAACCAATATGAGCATCCAGGTTTCGCTATTGGTTATTGACCGGAGACGTGTCTCGGTCATGTCTACATAGTTCTCGAACCCATAGGGTCCGCACGCTTAAAGTTCTCTGACGATCGGTATTATGAGTTTTTGTGTTTTGATGTACCGAAGGTAGTTCGGAGTCCCGGATATGATCACGGACATGACGGGGAGTCTCGAAATGGTCGAGACGTAAAGATCGATATATTGGATGACTATGTTCGGACACCGGAAGGGTTCCGGAAGGTTTCGGACACATACCGGAG
>NC_041384.1:310538564-310568045 GCF_002162155.2 Triticum dicoccoides
GAGAAGAGAGAGGGAAGCCAGGAGGTGGCGCGCTGCCCCCCTTGCCCCAATACGAATTGGACAAGGGGAAGGGGCGGCGGCCCCCCTCTCCTTCCTTCTCTCCACCTCCTCCTTCCCCCTTCTCCTTCTTGGAATTGGAAAGGGGGGCGGGACAAACCTACTTGGAGTAGGATTGCCCCCCCTTGGGCGCTCCCCTCCCTTAGCCGGCCCTCTCCTCCCCCCCCCTTTATATACGGGGGTAGGGGGCACCCCAAAGAAACAACAATTGATTTGTTGATCTCTTAGTCGTGTGCGGTGCCCCCCTCCACCATAATCCACCTCGGTTATATCGTAGCGGTGCTTAGGCGAAGCCCTGCGTCGGTAGCTTCATCAACATCGTCACCACGCGGTCATGCTGACGAAACTCTTCCTCGAGCTGTACTGGATCGTGAGTTCGCGGGACATCATCGAGCTGAACATGTGCTGAACGTGGAGGTGCCGTATGTTCGGTGCTAAGGATCGGTCGATCGTGATGACGTACGACTACATCAACCGTGTTGTTATAATCCTTCCGCTTAACGGTCTACGAGGGTACGTAGATGACACTCTCCCCTCTCGTGGCTATGCATCACCATGATATTGCGTGTGCGTAGGAATTTTTTTTTGAAATTACTACGTTCCGCAACAGTGGCATCCGAGCTAGGTTTATGCATAGATCTTATATGCACGAGTAGAACACAAGTGAGTTGTGGGCGGTACAAGTCATACTGCTTACCAGCATGTATACTTTGGTTCGGCGGTATTGTTGGATGAAGCGGCCTGGACCGACATTATGCATACGCTTACACGAGACTGGTTCTACCGACGTGCTTTGCACACAGGTGGCTGGCGGGTGTCAGTTTCTCCAACTTTAGTTGAACCGAGTGTGGCTACACCCGGTCCTTGAGAAGGTTAAAACAACACTAACTTGACGAACCATCATTGTGGTTTTGATGCGTAGGTAAGAACAGTTCTTGCTCAGCCCGTAGCAGCCACATAAAACTTGCAACAACAAAGTAGAGGACGTCTAACTTGTTTTTGTAGGGCATGTTGTGATGTGATATGGTGAAGACATGATGCTATATTTATTGTATGAGATGATCAGGTTTTGTAACGGAGTTATCGGCAACTGGGAGGAGCCATATGGTTGTCGCTTTATTGTATGCAATAAGCGGTAGCAATAGTCGTAGAAGCAATAGATGGCGGGACGACAACGTTGCTACGATGGAGATCAAGGTGTCGCGCCGGTGATGATGGTGATCATGACGGTGCTTTGGAGATGGAGACCAAAGGCACAAGATGATGATGGCCATATCATATTACTTATATTGATTGCATGTGATCTTTATCCTTTATGCAACTTATTTTGCTTTGTTTGACGGTAGCATTATAAGATGATCTCTCACTAAATTTCAAGGTAAAAGTGTTCTCCCTGAGTATGCACCATTGCCAAAGTTCGTCGTGCCAAGACACCACGTGATGATCGGGTGTGATAAGCTCAACGTTCATCTACAACGGGTGTAAGACAGTTTTACACACGCAGAATACTCGTGTAAAACTTGACGAGCCTAGCATATGCTGATATGGCCTTGGAACACTGACACCGAAAGGTCGAGCGTGAATCATATGGTAGATACGATCAATATAGTGATGTTCACCATTGAAAACTACTCCATTTCACGTGATGATCTGTTATGGTTTAGATGATATGGATCACGTGATCACTTAGATGATTAGAGGGATGTCTATCTAAGTGGGAGTTCTTAAGTAATATGATTAATTGAACTTAAATTTATCATGAACTTAGTACCTGATAGTATTTTGCTTGTCTATGTTATTGTAGATAGATGGCCCGTGCTGTTGTTCCATTGAATTTTAATGCGTTCCTTGAGAAAGAAAAGTTGAAAGATGACGGTAGCAATTACACGGAATGGGTTCGTAACTTGAGGATTAATCTCATTGTTGCACAGAAGAATTACGTCCTGGAAGCACCGCTAGGTGCCAAACCCGCTACAGGAGCAACACCAGATGTTATGAACGTCTGGCAGAGCAAAGCTGATGACTACTCAATAGTTTAGTGTGCCATGCTTTACGGCTTAGAACCGGGACTTCAACAACGTTTTGAACATCATGGAACATGTGAGATGTTCCAGGAGTTGAAGTTAATATTTCAAGCAAATGCCCGGATTGAGAGATATGAAGTCTCCAATAAGTTCTATAGCTGCAAGATGGAGGAGAATAGTTCTGTCAGTGAACATATACTCAGAATGTCTGGGTACCATAACCACTTGACTCAGCTGGGAGTTAATCTTACGGTTGATAGTGTCATTGACAAAGTTCTTCAATCACTGCCACCAAGCTACAAGAGCTTCATGATGAACTATAATATGCAAGGGATGGATAAGACGATTCCCGAGCTCTTCGCAATGCTAAAGGCTACGGAGGTAGAAATCAAGAAGGAGCATCAAGTGTTGATGGTCAACAAGACCACCAGTTTCAAGAAAAAGGGTAAAGGGAAGAAGAAAGGGAACTTCAAGAAGAACGGCAAACAAGTTGCTGCTCAAGAGAAGAAACCCAAGTCTGGACATAAGCCTGAGACTGAGTGCTTCTACTGCAAAGGGACTAGTCACTGGAAGTGGAACTGCCCCAAGTATTTGGCGGATAAGAAGGATGGCAAGGTGAACAAAGGTATATGTGATATACATGTTATTGATGTGTACCTTACTAGAGCTCGCAGTAGCACCTGGGTATTTGATACTGGTTCTGTTGCTAATATTTGCAACTCGAAACAGGGACTACAGATTAAGTGAAGACTGGCTAAGGACGGGGTGACGATGCGTGTGGGAAATTGTTCCAAAGTTGATGTGATCACCGTCGGCACGCTACCTCTACATCTACCTTCGGGATTAGTTTTAGACCTAACTAATTGTTGTTTGGTGCCAGCGTTAATCATGAACATTATATCTAGATCTTGTTTGATGCGAGATGGTTATTCATTTAAATCTGAGAATAATGGTTATTCTATTTATATGACTAATATCTTTTATGGTCATGCACCCTTGAAGAGTGGTCTATTTGTGTTGAATCTCGATAGTAGTGATACACATAATCATAATGTTGAAGCCAAAAGATGTAGAGTTGATAATGATAGTGCAACTTATTTGTGGCACTGTCGTTTGGGTCATATTGGTGTAAAGCGCATGAAGAAACTCCATACTGATGGTCTTTTAGAATCACTTGATTATGAATCACTTGGTACTTGTGAACCATGCCTCATGGGCAAGATGACTAAAACGCTGTTCTTCGGAACAATGGAGCGAGCAACAGATTTGTTGGAAATCATACATACTGATGTATGTGGTCCAATGAATATTCAGGCTCGCGTCGGGTATCATTATTTTCTCACCTTCACACATGATTTGAGAAGATATGGGTATATCTACTTAATGAAACATTTGAAAATTTCAAAGAATTTCAGAGTGAAGTGTAAAATCATCGTAACAAGAAAATAAAGTTTCTATGATCTGATCGTGGAGGAGAATATTTGAGTTACGAGTTTGGTCTACATTTGAAACAATGTGGAATAGTTTCACAACTCACGCCACTCGGAACACCACGGCGTAATGGTGTGTTCGAACGTCGTAATCGTACTTTACTAGATATGGTGCAATCTATGATGTCTCTTACTGATTTACCACTACCATTTTGGGGTTATGCTTTAGAGACAGTTGCATTCACGTTAAATAGAGCACCATCGAAATCCGTTGAGACGAGGCCTTATGAACTGTGGTTTGGCAAGAAACCAAAGTTGTCTTTTCTTAAAGTTTGGGGTTGTGATGCTTATGTGAAAAAGCTTCAACCTGATAAGCTCGAACCCAAATTGAAGAAATGTGTCTTCATAGGATACCCAAAGGAAACTGTTGGGTACACCTTCTATCACAGGTCCGAAGGCAAGGCATTCGTTTCTAATAATGGATCCTTTCTAGAGAAGGAGTTTCTCTCTAAAGAAGTGGGAGGAAAGTAGAACTTGATGAGGTATCTATACCTACTCCCTTATTGGAAAGTAGTTCATCACAGAAACCGGTTCCTATGACACCTACACCAATTAGTGAGGAAGCTAATGATGTTGATCATGAAACTTCAGATCAAGTTACTACCGAACCTCATAGGTCAACCAGAGTAAGACCCACACTAGAGTGGTACAGTAATCCTGTTCTGGAGGTCATGTTACTTGACCATGACGAGCCTACGAACTATGAGGAAGCAATGATGAGCCCAGATTCCGCAAAATGGCTTGAAGCCATGAAATCTGAGATGGGATCCATGTATGAGAACAAAGTGTGGACTTTGGTTGATTTGCCCGATGATCGGCAAGCCATCGAGAATAAAAGGATCTTCAAGAAGAAGACTAACACTGATTGTAATGTTACTGTCTACAAAGCTCAACTTGATGCAAAAGGTTTTCAACAAGTTCAAGGAGTTGACTACGATGGGACCTTCTCACCGGTAGCGATGCTTAAGTCCGTCCGAATCATGTTAGCAGTTGCCGCATTTTATGATTATGAAATTTGGCAAATGGATGTCAAGACTGCATTTCTTAATGGACTTCTGGAAGAAGAGTTGTATATGATGCAACCTGAAGGTTTTATCGATCCAAAGGGTACTAACGAAGTGTGCAAGCTCCAGCGATCCATTTATGGACGGGTGCAAGCCTCTCGTAGTTGGAATATATGTTTTGATAGTGTGATCAAAGCATATGGTTTTATACAGACTTTTGGAGAAGCCTGTATTTACAAGAAAGTGACTGGGAGCTCTGTAGAATTTCTAATATTATATGTGGATGACATATTGTTGATTGGAAATGATATAGAATTTCTGGATAGCATAAAAGGATACTTGAATAAGAGTTTTTTAATGAAAGACCTCGGTGAAGATGCTTATATATTGGGCATCAAGATCTATAGAGATAGATCAAGACGCTTAATTGGACTTTCACAAAGCACATACCTTGATAAAGTTTTGAAGAAGTTCAAAATGGATCAAGCTAAGAAAGGCTTCTTGTCTGTGCTACAAGGTGTGAAGTTGAGTAAGACTCAATGCCCGACCACTGTAGAAGATAGAGAGAAAATCAAAAGTGTTCCCTATGCTTCAGCCATAGGCTCTATCATGTATGCAATGTTGTGTACCAGACCTGATGTGTGCCTTGCTATTAGTTTAGCAGGGAGGTACCACAGTAATCCAGGAGTGGATCACTGGACAGTGGTCAAGAACATCCTAAAATACCTGAAAAGGACTAAGGATATGTTTCTCGTATATGGAGGTGACAAAGATCTTGTCGTAAATGGTTACATCGATGCAAGCTTTGACACTGATCCGAACGATTCTAAATCGCAAACCAGATACGTGTTTATATTGAACGGTGGAGCTGTCAGTTGGAGTAGTTCTAAACAAAGCGTTGTGGCGGGATCTACGTGTGAAGCGGAGTACATAGATGCTACGGAAGTAGCAAATGAAGGAGTCTGGATGAAGGAGTTCATATCCGATCTAGGTGTTATACCTAGTGCATCAGGTCCAATGAAAATCTTTTGTGACAATACTGGTGCAATTGCCTTGGCAAAGGAATCCAGATTTCACAAGAGAACCAAACACATCAAGAGACACTTCAATTCCATCCATGATCAAGTCCAGGTGGGAGACATAGAGATTTGCAAGATACATACGGATCTGAATGTTGTAGACCCATTGACTAAACCTCTCTCACGAGCAAAACATGATCAACACCAAGACTCCATGTGTGTTAGAATCATTACCGTGTAATCTAGATTATTGACTCTAGTGCAAGTGGGAGACTGAAGGAAATATGCCCTATAGGCAACAATAAAGTTATTATTTATTTCCTTATTTCATGATAAATGTTTATTATTCATGCTAGAATTGTATTATCCGGAAACATGATACTTGTGTGAATACATAGACAAACAGATTGTCACTAGTATGCCTCTACTTGACTAGCTCGTTGAATCAATGATGGTTATGTTTCCTAACCATAGACATGAGTTGTCATTTGATTAACGATATCACATCATTAGAGAATGATGTGATTGAAATGACCCATTCCGTTAGCTTAGCACATGTTCGTTTAGTTTACTGCTATTGCTTTCTTCATGACTTATACATGTTCCTATGACTATGAGATTATGCAACCCCCGATTACCGGAGGAACACTTTGTGTGCTACCAAACGTCACAACATAACTGGGTGATTATAAAGGTTCTCTACAGGTGTCTCCAGTGGTACTTGTTGAGTTGGCATAGATGGAGACTAGGATTTGTCACTCCGATTGTCGGAGAGGTATCTCTAGGCCCTCTCGGTAATGCACATCACTATAAGCTTTTCAAGCAATGCAACTAATGAGTTAGTTGCGGGATGATGCATTATAGAACGAGTAAAGAGACTTGCCGGTAACGAGATTGAGCTAGGTATTGAGATACCGACGATCGAATCTCGGGCAAGTAACATACTGATGACAAAGGGAACAACGTATGTTGTTATGTGGTTTGACCGATAAAGATCTTCGTATAATATGTAGGAACTAATATGAGCATCCAGGTATTGCTATTGGTTATTGACCGGAGACGTGTCTCAGTCATGTCTACATAGTTGTTGAACCTGTAGCGTCCGCACGCTTAAAGTTCTATGACGATCGGTATTATGAGTTTTTGTGTTTTGATGTACCGAAGGTAGTTCAGAGTCTCGGATATGATCACGGACATGACGAGGAGTCTCCAAATGGTCGAGACGTAAAGATCGATATATTGGATGACTATGTTCGGACATCGGAGGGGTTCCGGAAGGTTTCGGACATATACCTAAGTACTGGGGTTACCGAAACCCCCCCCCCGGGAAGCTATTGGGCCTTATGGGCCTTAGTGGAGAAGAGAGAGGGCAGCCAGGAGGTGGCGCGTGGCCCCCCTTGCCGCAATCCGAATTGTATAGGAGGAAGGGGCGGCGACCCCCCCTCTCCTTCCTTCTCTCCACCCGCTCCTTCCCCCTTCTCCTTCTGGGAATAGGAAGGGGGGGACAAAACTACTTGGAGTAGGATTGCCCTCCCCCTTGGGCGTGCCTCTCCCTTGGCCGGCCCTCTCCTCCTCCCCCCTTTATATACGGGGGCAGGGGCACCCCAAAGAAACAACAATTGATCTGTTGATCTCTTAGCCGTGTGCGGTGCCCCCCTCCACCATAATCCACCTCGGTTATATCGTAGCAGTGCTTAGGCGAAGCCCTGCATCGGTAGCTTCATCAACATTGTCACCACGCCATCATGCTGAGGAAACTCTTCCTCGATCTCTACTGGATCGTGAGTTCACAGGACGTCATCGAGCTGAACGTGTGCTGAACGTGGAGGTGCCGTATGTTCGGTGCTAAGGATCAGTCGATCGTGAAGTCGTACGACTACATCAACCGCATTGTTATAATACTTCTGCTTAACGGTCTACGAGGGTACGTAGATGACACTCTCCCCTCTCGTTGCTATGCATCACCATGATCTTGCGTGTGCGTAGGATTTTTTTTTAAAATTACTACGTTCCCTAACACCACTTCCAGACTAATTTCCTTTAGCTCTATTGATTTTGGATTGTGAAGTCAAACCGATAAGAAAAAGGAATAAAGTTCGCTCTTCAAAACTCATTCATGCATGATACTAGTGAACACTACTCGGATGAAGGGAAAACACATGATACGAGGATGGAATATGTACGAAAAATAGGATGGCGTGACATATTCACACCTATGATGTGGTAACTAAGCAGAACACATTTCAACAAATCAGAAGCACTGCAAGCTAGACACCATATGAAAGGTGCAACCAATATCACTCTGCCAAGTTAAAACTGTCTGACGTTTCAACAAATTAGAAGCTGTACATGCTAGAAATCATATGCAAGACACAACCAATATCACAGTGGCGACTTAAAGGTGCCTTATCATAAGTGACTGATGCAGGATATGCAAGAACAGTAGTCTGATGTAAGAACATGGTGTGATCAGATATAGTATGTTCTAGAAACAGGAACATGTGTCATATTCACAGGCATTATGTGTAAAGTAAGCAGACGCAATTCAACAAAGTTAGAAGCAATACAAGCTACACATCATACGCAACATGCAACCACATATAATAGTTCCAAGTTAGAGCAAGCACCTGTGATAGTGGAGTAGGTTAGATGTGCTCATCATCTACACACCTATGTTGATTGTTTAGCCTTGCGTTGTCTTGCAAATCTTGTTGGGAGGATGGCAGAGTAGAATCTATAGAGACACTCATTTCAGTTGGTCGGAAGGACCACCATCATCCAATGCCTTACCAATTTCCTTCCGCTTTATTGATTTTGCATTGGGAGGTCAAACCGACAAGAAAAAGGAATAAAATTCGCTCTTCAAAACTCATTCATGCATGATACTGACGAACACTACTCTGATGAAAGGCAAAGTCATGATACGAGGATGGAATATGTATGAAAAACTGGACGGCTTGACATATTCACACCTATGATGTGGTAACTAAGCAGAAGGCACTTCAACAAATTAGAAGCACTGCAAGCTAGACACCATATGGAAGTTGCAATCAATATTACTCTGCCAAGTTAAAACTGTCTCGTCATAGGTGGCGTTCATCAAACTAGAAGCATGACATGCTAGAAATCATATTCAAGACACAAACCAATATCACACTGCCAACTTAAAGGTGTCCCATCATATGTGACTGATGCATGATACACAAGAAGAGTTGTTTCATGTAAGAACATGGTGTGATAGACAGATATAGTATGTACCAAAAATAGGAAAGCGTGTCATATTCACATGTATTATGTGTAAGCTAAGCAGATGTAGTTTACACTAATTAGGAGAAATACAAGCTAGACATCATATGCAACATGCAACCAGATATCACACTACCAAGTTAGAGCAAGCACCTTGGATGGTGGAGTAGGGGAGCAGAGACTTGGAACTTGTAATGCACTAGCAGTACACGGAGAATCCGTACAGATGCTCCATTTACGTTGCTGGAGAGGACCACCATCATCACCTTCCTTACTCCTTTCCTTCCTCTTTTTTGAATTTGCCTAGTCAAGTCAAACCCACAAGAAAAAGGAATAAAATTTGCTCTTCAGAACTCATTGATGCATGATACTGACGAATACTACTTTCATGAAAGGCAGCCACATGATAGGAGGATGGAATATGTATGAAAAACAGGACGGCATAACATATTGTCATGTATGATGTATAAAGTGTAAACTAAGCACAAGGTGTTTGAACTAGTTAGAAGCAATGCAAGCTAGAAACCATATGAATGATGAAACCAATATCACTCTGCCAAATTAAAAGGGTGGCCTAACAAATGTATTTGACCACATTAGAAGCAATACATAGCAACATGCTAGAAATAATATGTAATATGCAACGAATAAAGCTGTATCATCGTAAGTTATTGATGCAGGATACAGAAGAGAGGTAGTTTCATGTAATAACATGGTTAACACATAGATGTAGTGTGTACCAAAAATTGGAAGGCATGTCATATTCACAGGTATAATGTGTAAACTAAGCAGATGCAATTTACCCTAATTAGAAGCACTACAAGCTACACACCATATGCAACATACAACCACATATCACACTGCGAAGTTAGAGCAAGCACCTGCGATGGTGGTGTAGGGGAAGTGCAGTCTTCAAGTACAAAGCTATGTTCAATATCTTCATTTAGGCTTGTTGTTTCTTGAGAGTCATGTGGAGAGGATGAAACTGCACTCTTTATAAGAGTAGCGCGTCTCATACTAACCCACGGGCGTGACTGTCTCATCATAAGAGATAGATGCAGGATACACAAGAACAGTAGTTTGATGTAAGAACATGGTGTGAGAGGCAGATGTAGTATGTACCAAAAATAGGAAGGTGTGTCATATTCACATGTATAATGTGTAAGCTAAGGAGATGCAATTTAACAAATTAGGAGCAATAGAAGCTAGGCACCATATGCAACATGCAACCAGATATCACACTGCCATGTTAGAGCAAGCACCTGGGGTTGTGGAGTAGGGGAGATGAGATTTGGAACTTCCACTGCAGCAGGAGTAGCAGGAGAATCTGCTGATATCATCTGTTTCGGTTGCTCCAGAGGACCACCAACATTCCGTGCCTTCATCCTTTTAGATTTTTCCTTGTCAAGTAAACACACAAGAAAAAGGAATGAAATTCGCACTTCCAAATTCGTTGATGCATGATACTGACGAACACAACTTTTATGTATGGAAATGCTACCTCTTGAGCACTGTGTTGGTTTTCCCTTGAAGAGGAAAGGGTGGTGCAGTAAAGCAGCGTACGTATTTCCCTCAGTTTTTGAGAACCAATGTATCAATCCAGTAGGAGACCACACGTGAGTCAGCTCGTGCCTACACAAACAAATAATAACCTCGCAACCAACACGATAAAGGGGTTGTCAATCCCTTCACACCCACTTGCAAGAGTGAGATCTGATAGAGATGATAATAATAAGATCAGTATTTTTGGTATTTTTATGATATAGATTGAAAGTAAAGATTGCAAAATAAAATAGATTGGAAACTTGTATGATGGAAAATAGACCCGGGGGCCATAGGTTTAACTAGTGGCTTCTCTCAAGATAGCATAAGTATTACTATGGGTGAACAAAAATTACTGTCGAGCAATTGATAGAAAAGAGAATAATTATGAGAATATCAAGGCATGATCATGTATATAGGCATCACGTCCGAGACAAGTAGACCGAAACGATTCTGCATCTACTACTATTACTCCACACATCAACCGCTATCCAGCATGCATCTAGAGTATTAAGTTCATAAGAACATAGTGATGCCTTAAGCGAGATGACATGATGTAGAGGGATAAACTCATGCAATATGATATAAACCCCATCTTTTTATCCTCGATGGCAACAATACAATATGTGTCGTTTCCCTTTCTGTCACAGTGATCGAGCACCGCAAGATTGAACCCAAAGCTAAGCACTTCTCCCATTGCAAGAAAGATCAATCTAGTAGGCCAAACCAAACTGATAGTTAGAAGAGACTTGCAAAGATAAACCAATCATACATAAAAGAATTCAGAGAAGATTCAGATATTGTTCATAGATAGACTTGATCATAAACCCACAATTCATCGGATCTCGACAAACAGACCGCAAAAGAAGGTTACATCGAATAGATCTCTAAGAGAATCAAGGAGAACTTTGTATTGAGATCCAAAGAGAGAGAAGAAGCCATCTAGCTACTAGATATGGACCCGAAGGTTTGAGGTAAACTACTAACACATCATCGGAGGGGCCATGGAGTTGATGTAGAGGTCCTCCGTGATCAATGCCCCCTCCGGCGGAGCTCCGGAAAAGGCCCCAAGATGGGATCTCTTGGGTACACAAGGTTGCGGCGGTGGAAATCGGGTTTCGTGGTGCTCCTGGATGTTTGCGGGGTACGTGGATATATATAGGAGGAAGAAGTAGGTCGGTGGAGCAACGAGAGCCCACAAGAGTGGAGGGCGCGCACAGGGGGTGGGCGCGCCCCCCTGCCTCGTGGCCGCCTCGTTGATTGCTTGACGTCCACTCCAAGTCCTCTGGATCACGTTTGTTCCAAAAATCACGTTCCCGAAGGTTTCATTCCGTTTGGACTCTGTTTCCTTTTCTACGAAACACTGAAATAGGCAAAGAAACATCAATTTGGGCTGGGCCTCTGGTTAATAGGTTAGTCCCAAAAATAATATTAAAGTGTAAAATAAAGCGCATTAACATCCAAAATAGATAATATAATAGCATGGAACAATCAAAAATTATAGATACGTTAGGGGTGTATCAGGAAACCACATTGTAGGAGGATGGAATATGTACGAAAAACGCTAAGCAGAAGGCATTTCAAAAAATTGGAATCAATGCAATCTAGACACCATATGAAAGATTCAACCAAAATCACTCTACCAAGTTAGATGTGTCTCATTATAAGTGACACTTCAACAAATTAGAGGCAATACATGTTTGAAATGATATACAAGATGCAACCAATATTACACTGTCAACTTGAAGGTGTCTCGTCAGAAGTGATTGATGAGGGATACACAAGAAAAGTAGTTTGATGTAAGAACATGGTTAATAGAAAGATGTAATATGTACCAAAAACAGGAGGGCATGTCATATTCACAGGTATAATGTGTTAACTAAGCAGATGCAATTTACCCTAATTAGAAGCATTACAAGGTAGACACCATAGGCAACATGCAACCACATATCACACTGCCAAGTAAGAGCAAGCACCCGCGGTGGTGGTGTGGGGGAATTGCGGTCATCAACTAGAGAGCTACGTTGACTACCTTCATTTAGCCTTGCTGTTTCTTGAGAATCATGTGGGGAGGATGACACTGCACTCTTTAAACGAGTAGCGCATCTCACAGTAAGCCACTAGGGCGACTGTCTCATCATAAGTGATTGATGAGGGATACAAAAGAGCATTAATTTGATGTATGAACATGGTTAATAGACATATGTAGTATGTATCAAAAACAGGAAGGCATGTCATTATCAAAGGTATAATGTGTAAAGTAAGCAGATGCAATTTAACCAAATTGGAAGCAATACAAGCTAGACACCATATGCAATATGCAACCACATTTGACAGCGCGAAGTTAAAGCAAGCACCTAGGATGGTTGTGTGTGGCAATCGAGATCATCAACTCGAGAGCTACGTTTACTGTCTCCATCTGCTAGCACTGCACAAGCGCTGAAACGCTTAATGCTTATCTTCGAATTACACTGGAGCTACTTCTGTCTTTTCTTTTTTGTATTCATCAACACCGTGTCAGAGTCTGAAATACCCATGCATAAAAAACAATAGTGTGAGTATGGGTCAAGTGTGTGCACAAGTAGTACAGTGTAAAGGTAGCAGATAGTAGGTCGGTGAGAAATAAATGACGGGAGCATATGATAGCTCTACAACATGCATGGCACACGAAATTACTAGATTCTAGGATTTTGAAATATGAGCACAGGGATGGCTGGGAAGTGCAGATGCTCCTCCAGCACACCACAAGGTGTGGTCCTATGAAAATAATAGTCGACTAAAAACAAATAGGTCAGTCCATTTTTTCTGCACCGTCTGATGTACAAAGAACAGGCAGATCACCTTCATCTACCTCTAGCCAGTCAGTGTTACGATCTTCCTCGAAACGCCAGCGACCACCGGCCCAATCCCCTGCCTGCGCCCTCCGCTCGACCTCACCGCACCGCCGTGCTTGGCACCGCCCTCGGCCATCCCTTCAAGCTCCGCTGACCTCCAGATCAGGCGCAAGCAGCTCCTACACCCCATAGCCCTATGACAGACACCGATGCGCCGCTTCCCAGGTTAACAGACGGACTAGGTGCTCCACGCGCCTAAGCGGGTGCTGCTTCTTTTAGTTGTGATTCGACTGACCCTGAATTCAAATCCAAGCGGGCTACTGACCTCTAGCAAAAGTAAAATAGTAAATGGGAGGAAACCTTGTGCATTTAGTATCACGAAGAAGATGAAGTAAGAAGCGCTCAACTAGTTTCTTTCATGGGATGAATACGGTGTGAGCGGAGACGTAACATTTGCATGAATAAGTGAAGAGGAGTACCTCTTTATGCCGGCAATGCTGTGTCCTCCTTCCGTTTTCCAACAATATTCTTGTGGTTCACTGGAAACAAGAAGTTGTGGAGGACGATGGAGCGTTGGATGAACCCATGGCCAAGTTGTTGAGTGTGGTGCGGTGGCCGTCCGGCGGCGGGGAACCAGATCTGAGGCGGCGAACGATGGCGTAGCGGGAACAGCTCCGGTGCTGTGGACGGGTGCGACAGTGGAGCGGCAGCGGTGAGGCGCATGATGGCGTGGTCGAAGTGGTTTTGGTACAGCGCACATCAGCGTCGGCGTCGTGGAGGCAGCTCTGCCTCGGCTTCAACTGCTAAGTCCTTGAGGGCGTTGCGGTTGCAGTTGCGTTGGATGATGACATCGGGGTACCGGCTCCGGCGTGATGGAGGAGGGCGGCGGTGTATTGGGCACGATGGGGTGGAGGACAGAGGAGGCTGGGGTTTCGCGGCTAGTGGAGAGGGCGTTTTGGCGCTCACGGAGTATGAATGGGGAAACAGAGGGAGGGGGGAACTAAGGGGGGGACAATGTTTCGGTTTGGGACGCGCTTGTTTGAAATTGGGGAAAGTTACGAACTTTGCCCCTATCTAAAATTTCGGACATACTGCGGGTTGAGGGTAGGACAGTAATCTCAATTGTCCCAAATGGTGGGCGGGATAGATTTCGGCCGAGTGCATGGGTGTTTAGGCTCCCACGGTGTATGAATGCTTCTCGGAGGCGGTTGAGACTGGCGTCTTGGTGAAGTTACAAACCTTCCCCAGTTTAGACCTTTGGACATTGGGCCGATAGGCTACACGGGACAGAGTCAGGACAGTAATTTCCTACCACCAAGCATTAGTCTCGCGCGGTTTCGGGTGACCAGAGGCTTATTTGGCGCTTCGTTCAATATTTGGGAGCAGAAGACGTTTTCAGTTCTCTTGAATTGAACTTTCAGGATTTGTCAAACTTCACAAATCTTTAATCTTGAAAATCCTAAAACTATGATTATTTTGGAATGGAGGGGTACATTTGAATATACATTATACACGAGTATATATTAAAAATATGCAGCTTACCTCAGTTCATGCATGGTTCCAGATATAATCTCCTTGGTTGCAAAAAAATAGTTAGACATGCGTATGAATATATAGCATGTTCAAATGCACAACAAAGATTGATGCCCCCTTTTAGATCTGATTTACAAATGCCATTATCTCGGGTTCAAATAGATGAATGTGTTGGGTTTCGTAGTAATTTCAAAAAAATTTCCTACGCGCACACAGGATCATGTGATGCATAGCAACGAGAGGAGAGTGTTGTCTACGTACCCAACGCAGACCGACTGCGGAAGCAATGACACGACGTAGAGGAAGTAGTCGTACGTCTTCACGATCCAACCGATCAAGCACCGAAACTACGGCACCTCCGAGTTCGAGCACACGTTCAGCTCGATGACGATCCCCGGACTCCGATCCAGCAAAGTGTCGGGGAAGAGTTTCGTCAGCACGACGGCGTGGTGACGATCTTGATGAACTACAGCAGCAGGGCTTCGCCTAAACTCCGCTACAGTATTATCGAGGAATATGGTGGCAGGGGGCACCGCACACGGCTAAGGAATCGATCACGTGGATCAACTTGTATCAACTTGTGTGTTTAGAGGTGCCCCTGCCTCCGTATATAAAGGAGGAGAGGAGGGGAGGCTGGCCGGCCAAAGAGGGAGGCGCATGAGAGTCCTACTCCCTCTGGGAGTAGGATTCCTCCCCCCAATCCTAGTCCAACTAGGATTCCTCGGAGGGGAAGGGAGAGAGGGGGGCCGGCCACCTTCTCCTAGTCCTAATAGGACTAGGGGAGGGGAAAGAGGCGCAGCCACCTTGGGCTGCCCCTTTCTCCTTTCCACTAAGGCCCATGATGGCCCATATGGCTCCCGGGGGGTTCCGGTAACCTCCCGGTAACCCGGTAAAATCCCGATTTCACCCGGAACACTTCCGATGTCCAAACATAGGCTTCCAATATATCAATCTTTACGTCTCGACCATTTCGAGACTCCTCGTCATGTCCGTGATCACATCCGGGACTCCGGACAACCTTCGGTACATCAAAATGCATAAACTCATAATATAACTGTCATCGTAACCTTAAGCGTGCGGACCCTACGGGTTCGAGAACAATGTAGACATGACCGAGACATGTCTCTGGTCAATAACCAATAGCGGGACCTGGATGCCCATATTGGCTCCTACATATTCTACGAAGATCTTTATCGGTCAGACCGCATAACAACATACGTTGTTCCCTTTGTCATCGGTATGTTACTTGCCCGAGATTCGATCGTCGGTATCCAATATCTAGTTCAATCTCGTTAACGGCAAGTCTCTTTACTCGTTCCGTAATACATCATCTCACAACTAACATATTAGTTGTAATGCTTGCAAGGCTTATGTGATGTGTATTACCGAGAGGGCCCAGAGATACCTCTCCGACAATCGGAGTGACAAATCCTAATCTCGAAATACGCCAACCCAACATCGACCATTGGAGACACCTGTAGTACTCCTTTATAGTCACCCATTTACGTTGTGACGTTTGGTAGTACCCAAAGTGTTCCTCCGGTAAACGGGAGTTGCATAATCTCATAGTCATAGGAACATGTATAAGTCATGAAGAAAGCAATAGCAACATACTAAACAATCGGGTGCTAAGCTAATGGAATGGGTCATGTCAATCAGATCATTCTGCTAATGATGTGACCTCGTTAATCAAATAACAACTCATTGTTCATGGTTAGGAAACATAACCATCTTTGATTAACGAGCTAGTCAAGTAGAGGCATACTAGTGACACTTTGTTTGTCTATGTATTCACACATGTATTATGTTTCCGGTAAATACAATTCTAGCATGAATAATAAACATTTATCATGATTATAAGGAAATAAATAATAACTTTATTATTGCCTCTAGGGCATATTTCCTTCAGTCTCCCACTTGCACTAGAGTCAATAATCTAGTTCACATCGTCATGTGATTTAACACCAATATTCATATCTGTATATGATTAACACCCATAGTTCACATCATCATGTGACCAACACCCAAAGGGTTTACTAGAGTCAATAATCTAGTTCACATCGCTATGTGATTAACATCCAAAGAGTACTAAGGTGTGATCATGTTTTGCTCGTGAGAGAAGCTTAGTCAACGGGTCTATCACATTCAGAGCCGTATGTATTTTGCAAATATTCTATGTCTACAATGCTCTGTACGGAGCTACTCTAGCTAATCGCTCCCACTTTCAATATGTATCCAGATTGAGTCTTAGAGTCATCTGGATTAGTGTAAAAGTTTGCACTGATGTAACTTTTACAACAAACTCTTTTATCACCTCCATAATCGAGAAACATCTCCTTAGTCCTTACTAAGGATATTCTTGACCAATGTCCAGTGATCTACTCCTAGATCACTATTGTACTCCCTTGCCAAATACAGAGCAAGGTATACAATAGGTCTGGTACAAAGCATAGCATACTTTATAGAACCTATGACTGAGGCATAGGGAATGACTTTTCATTCTCTTTCTATTTTCTGCTGTGGTCGGGATTTGAGTCTTACTCAATTTCATACCTTTGCAACACAGGCAAGAACTCTTTCTTTAACTGTTCCATTTTGAACTATTTCAAAATCTTGCCAAGGTATGTACTCATTGAAAAACTTATCAAGCGTCTTGATCTATCTCAATAGATCTTGATGCTCAATATATAAGTAGCTTTTTACTGAGGTCTTTTCTTTTTAAAGAACTCCTTTAAAACACTCCTTTATGATTGGCAGAAAAAATTCTACATCATTTCTGATCAACAATATGTCACTCACATATACTAATCAGAAAGGCTGTAGTGCTCCCACTCACTTTATTGTAAATACAGGCTTCATCGTAAGTCCATATAAAACTATATGCTTTGATCAACTTATCAAAGCGTATATTCCAACTCCGAGATGCTTGCACCAGTCCATAGATGGATCGCTGGAGCTTGCACATTTTGTTAGCACCTTTAGGATTGACAAAACCTTCTGGTTGCATCATATACAACTCTTCTTTAATAAATCCATTAAGGAATGCAGTTTTGACATCCATTTGCCAGATTTCATAAAATGTGGCAATTGCTAACATGATTCAGATAGACTTAAGCATCGATACGAGTGAGAAAACCTCATCGTATTCAACACCTTGAACTTGTTGAAAAACTTTTGCAACAAGTCGAGCTTGGTAGATAGTAACACTACTATCAGTGTCCGTCTTCCTCTTGAAGATCCATTTATTTAACATGGCTTTGCTGATCATCGAGCAAGTCAATCAAAGTCCATACTTTGTTGTCATACATGGATCATATCTCAGATTTTATGGCCTCAAGCCATCTCGCGGAATCTGGGCTCATCATCGCTTCCTCATAGTTCGTAGGTTCATCATGGTCTAGTAACATGACTTCCAGAACATGATTACTACACCACTCTGGTGCAGATCTTACTCAGGAAGACCTACGAGGTTCTGTAGTAACCTGATCTGAAGTTTTATGATCAATATCATTAGCTTCCTCACTAATTGGTGTATTTGTCACAGGAACTACTTTCCAATAAGGGAGCAGGTACAGTTACCTCATCAAGTTCTACTTTCCTCCCACTCACTTCTTTCGAGAGAAACTCCTTCTCCAGAAAGGATCCATTTTTAGCAACGAATATCTTGCCTCCGGATATGTGATAGAAGGTGTACCCAACAATTTCCTTTGGGTATTCTATGAAGACGCACTTCTCCGATTTGGGTTCGAGCTTATCAGGATGAAACTTTTCCACATAAGCATCGCAGCCCCAAACTTTAAGAAACGACAACTTGGGTTTCTTGCTAAACCACAGTTCATATAGTGTTGTCTCAACGGATTTAGATGGTGCCCTTTTAACGTGAATGCAGCTGTCTCTAATGCATAACCCCAAAACGACAATGGTAAATCAATAAGAGACATCATAGATCGCACCATATCCAATAAAGCGCAGTTACGACGTTCGGACACACCATAACATTGTGGTGTTCCAGGTGGCGTGAGCTATGAAACTATTCCACATTGTTTTAATTGAAGACCAAACTCGTAACTCAAATATTCGTCTCCATGATCAGATCGCAGAAACTTTATTTTTCTTGTTACGATGATTTTTCCACTTCACTCTGAAATTCTTTGAACCTTTCAATTATTTCAGACTTATGTTTCATCAAGTAGATATCCCCATATCTGCTCAAATCATCTTGTGAAGGTTAGAAAATAATGATACCTGCTGTAAGCCTTTCATCGGACCACATACATCGGTATGTATGATTTCCAACAAATCTGTTGCTTGCTTCATTGTTCCGGAGAACGGCGTTTTAGTCATCTTGCCCATAAGGCATGGTTCGCAAGCATCAAGTGATTCATAATCAAGTGATTCCAAAATCCCATCAGCATGGAGTTTCTTCATGCGCTTTACACCAATATGACCTAAACGGCAATGCCATAAATAAGTTGCACTATCATTATTAACTTTACATCTTTTGGTTTCAATATTATGAATATGTGTATCACTAAGATCGAGATCCAATGAACTATTTTCATTGGGTGTGTAACCATATAAAGTTTTATTCATGTAAACAGAACAACAATTTATTCTTTTACTTAAATGAATAACCGTATTACAATAAACATGATCAAATCATATTCATGCTCAACGCAAACACCAAATAACACTTATTTAGTTTCAACACTAATCCCGTAATTATAGGGAGTGTGCGATGATGATCATATCAATCTTGGAACCACTTCCAACACACATCGTCACTTCACCCTTAACTAGTCTCTGTTTATTCTGCAACTCCCGTTTCGAGTTACTAATCTTAGCAACTGAACTAGTATCAAATACTTAGGGTTTGCTATAAACACTAGTAAAGTACACATCAATAACATGTATATCAAATATACTTATGTTCACTTTGCCATCCTTCTTATCCGCCAATCACTTGGGGTGATTCCGTTTCCGGTGACCAGTCCCTTTGCAGTAGAAGCACTTAGTCTTAGGCTTAGGACCAGACTTGGGCTTCTTCACTTGAGCAGCAACTTGCTTGCCGTTCTTCTTGAAGTTCCCCTTCTTCCCTTTGCCCTTTTCTTGAAACTAGTGGTCTTATCAACCATCAACACTTGATGTTTTTCTTGATTTCTACCTTCATTGATTTCATCATCACGAAGAGCTTGGGAGTTGTTTCCGTTATCCCTTGCATATTATAGTTCATCACGAAGTTCTACTAACTTGGTGATGGTGACTAGAGAATTCTGTCAATCACTATCTTATCTGGAAGATTAACTCCCACTTGATTCAAGCGATTGTAGTACCCAAACAATCTGAGCACATGCTCACTAGTTGAGCGATTCTCCTCCATCTTTTAGCTATAGAACTTGTTGGAGACTTCATATCTCACAACTCGGGTATTTGCTTGAAATATTAACTTCAACTCCTGGAACATCTCATATGGTCCATGACGTTCAAAACGTCTTTGAAGTCCCGATTCTGAGCCATTAAGCATGGTGCACTAAACTATCAAGTAGTCTATCATATTGAGCTAGACAAACGTTCATAACGTCTGCATCTGCTCCTGCAATAGGTCTGTCACCTAGCGGTGCATCAAGGACATAATTCTTCTGTGCAGCAATGAGGATGAACCTCAGATCACGGATCCAATCTGCATCTTTGCTACTAACATCTTTCAACACAATTTTCTCTAGGAACATATCAAAATAAACACAGGGAAGCAACAACGCGAGCTATTGATCTATAATTTGCAAAATACTACCAGGACTAAGTTCATGATAAATTTAAGTTCAATTAATCATATTACTTAAGAACTCCCACTTAGACAGACATCCCTCTAATCCTCTAAGTGATCACGTGATCCAAATCAACTAAACCATGTCCGATCATCACGTGAGATGGAGTAGTTTCAATGGTGAACATCACTATGTTGATCATATCTACTATATGATTCACGCTCGACCTTTCGGTCTCCGTGTTTCGAGGCCATATCTGCATATGCTAGGCTCGTCAAGTTTAACCTGAGTATTCTGCGTGCGCAACTGTTTTGCACCCGTTGTATTTGAACGTAGAGCCTATCACACCCGATCATCACGTGGTGTCTCAGCACGAAGAACTTTCGCAACGGTGCATACTCAGGGAGAACACTTCTTGATAATTTAGTGAGAGATCATCTTATAATGCTACCGTCAATCAAAGCAAGATAAGATGCATAAAAAGATAAACATCACATGCAATCAATATAAGTGATATGATATGGCCATCATCATCTTGTGCTTGTGATCTCCATCTCCGAAGCACCGTCATGATCACCATCGTCACCGGCGCGACACCTTGATCTCCATCGTAGCATCGTTGTCGTCTCGCCAATCTTATGCTTCCACGACTATCACTACCGTTTAGTAATAAAGTAAAGCATTAAATCGCGATTGCATTGCATACAATAAAGCGACAACCATATGGCTCCTGCCAGTTGCCGATAACTTGGTTACAAAACATGATCATCTCATACAATAAAATTCAGCATCATGCCTTGACCATATCACATCACAACATGCCCTGCAAAAACAAGTTAGACGTCCTCTACTTTGTTGTTGCATGTTTTACGTGGCTGCTACGGGCTTAAGTAAGAACCAATCTCACCTACGCATCAAAACCACAACGATAGTTTGTCAAATAGACTCCGTTTTAACCTTCGCAAGGACCGGGCGTAGCCATACTTGGTTCAACTAAAGTTGGAGAGGCAGTCGCCCGCAAGCCATCTCTGTGCAAAGCACGTCGAGGGAACCGGTCTCGCGTAAGCGTACGCGTAAGGTTGGTCCGGGTCGTCTCGTCCAACAATACCGCTGAACCAAAATATGACATGCTGGTAGGTAGTATGACTTGTATCGTCCACAACTCACTTGTGTTCTACTCGTGCATATAACATCAACATCATTAACCTGGCTCTGATACCACTGTTGGGTTTCGTAGTAATTTCAAAAAATTTCCTACGCGCACACAGGATCATGTGATGCATAGCAACGAGAGGAGAGTGTTGTCTATGTACCCAACGCAGACCGACTGCGGAAGCGATGACACGACGTAGAGGAAGTAGTCGTACGTCTTCACGATCCAACCGATCAAGCACCGAAACTACGGCACCTCCGAGTTCGAGCACACGTTCAGCTCGATGACGATCCCCGGACTCCGATCCAGCAAAGTGTCGGGGAAGAGTTCTGTCAGCACGACGGCGTGGTGATGATCTTGATGAACTACAGCAGCATGGCTTCGCCTAAACTCCGCTACAGTATTATCGAGGAATATGGTGGCAGGGGGCACCGCACACGGCTAAGGAATCGATCACGTGGATCAACTTGTGTCAACTTGTGTGTTTAGAGGTGCCCCTGCCTCAGTATATAAAGGAGCCAAGGGGGGAGGGTGCGCCGGCCAGGAGGAGGAGGCGCAGGAGGAGTCCTACTCCTACCGGGAGTAGGACTCCCCTCCAATCCTATTCCAACTAGGATTCCCAAGGGGGAAAGAGGGAGAGGGGTGGCCGGCCACCTCTCCTAGTCCTAATAGGACTAGGAGAAGGGGGGAGGCGCGCAGCCCCCTTGGGCTGCCCCTTTCTCCTTTCCACTAAGGCCCATGAAGGCCCATGTGGTTCCCGGGGGGTTCCGGTAACCTCCCGGTAACCCGGTAAAATCCCGATTTCACCCGGAACACTTCCGATGTCCAAACATAGGCTTCCAATATATCAATCTTTATGTCTCGACCATATAGAGACTCCTCGTCATGTCCGTGATCACATCCGGGACTCCGAACAACCTTCGGTACATCAAAATGCATAAACTCATAATATAACTGTCATCAAAATGCACGCCCGCCGTCTAATATTAATCCCGAAGGTAGATGTAGAGGTAGCGTGCCGACCGCGATCACATCGACTTTGGAACCGTTTCCCACGCGCATCGTCACCTCGTCCTTTGCCAGTGCCCGCTTATTCTGTAGTCCCTGTTTCGAGTTGCAAATATTAGCAACAGAACCAGTATCAAATACCCAGGTGCTACTGCGAGCATTGGTAAGGTACACATCAATAACATGTATATCACATATACCTTTGTTCACCTTGCCATCCTTCTTATCCGCCAAATACTTGGGGCAGTTCCGCTTCCAGTGACCAGTCTGCTTGCAGTAGAAGCACTCAGTTTCAGGCTTAGGTCTAGACTTGGGTTTCTTCTCTTGAGCAGCAACTTGCTTGCCGTTCTTTTTGAAGTTCCCCTTTTTCTTCCCTTTGCCCTTTTTCTTGAAACTAGTGGTCTTGTTAACCATCAACACTTGATGCTCCTTCTTGATTTCTACCTCCGCAGCTTTTAGCATTGCGAAGAGCTCGGGAATAGTCTTGTTCATCCCTTGCATATTATAGTTCATCACGAAGCTCTTGTAGCTTGGTGGCAGTGATTGGAGAATTCTGTCAATGACACAATCATCTGGAAGATTAACTCCCAATTGAATCAAGTGATTATTATACCCAGACATTTTGAGTATATGCTCACTGACAGAACTGTTCTCTTCCATCTTGCAGCTATAGAACTTATTGGAGACTTCATATCTCTCAATCCGGGCATTTGCTTGAAATATTAACTTCAACTCCTGGAACATCTCATATGCTCCATGACGTTCAAAACGTCGTTGAAGTCCCGATTCTAAGCCGTAAAGCATGGCACACTGAACTATCGAGTAGTCATCAGCTTTGCTCTGCCAGACGTTCATAACATCTGGCGTTGCTCCAGCAGCAGGCCTTGCACCCAGCGGTGCTTCCAGGACGTAATTCTTCTGTGCAGCAATGAGGATAATCCTCAAGTTACGGACCCAGTCCGTGTAATTGCTACCATCATCTTTCAACTTTGCTTTCTCAAGGAACGCATTAAAATTTAACGGAACAACAGCACGAGCCATCTATCTACAATCAACATAAACAAGCAAGATACTATCAGGGACTAAGTTCATGATAAATTTTAAGTTCAATTAATCATATTATTAAAGAACTCCCACTTAGATAGACATCCCTCTAATCCTCTAAGTGATCACGCGATCCAAATCAACTAAACCATGTCCGATCATCACGTGAGATGGAGTAGTTTCATCGGTGAACATCATTATGTTGATCATATCTACTATATGATTCACGCTCGACCTTTCGGTCTCCGTGTTCCGAGGCCATATCTGCATATGCTAGGCTCGTCAAGTTTAACCTGAGTATTCTGCGTGCGCAACTGTTTTGCACCCGTTGTATTTGAACGTAGAGCCTATCACACCCGATCATCACGTGGTGTCTCAGCACGAAGAACTTTTGCAACGGTGCATACTCAGGGAGAACACTTCTTGATAATTTAGTGAGAGATCATCTTATAATGCTACCGTCAATCAAAGCAAGATAAGATGCATAAAAAGATAAACATCACATGCAATCAATATAAGTGATATGATATGGCCATCATCATCTTGTGCTTGTGATCTCCATCTCCGAAGCACCGTCATGATCACCATCGTCACCGGCGCGACACCTTGATCTCCATCGTAGCATCGTTGTCGTCTCGCCAATCTTATGCTTCCACGACTATCACTACCGTATAGTAATAAAGTAAAGCATTACATCGCGATTGCATTGCATACAATAAAGCGACAACCATATGGCTCCTGCCAGTTGCCGATAACTTGGTTACAAAACATGATCATCTCATACAATAAAATTCAGCATCATGCCTTGACCATATCACATCACAACATGCCCTGCAAAAACAAGTTAGACGTCCTCTACTTTGTTGTTGCATGTTTTACGTGGCTGCTACGGGCTTAAGTAAGAACCAATCTCACCTACGCATCAAAACCACAACGATAGTTTGTCAAATAGACTCCATTTTAACCTTCGCAAGGACCGGGCGTAGCCATACTTGGTTCAACTAAAGTTGGAGAGGCAGTCGCCCGCAAGCCATCTCTGTGCAAAGCACGTCGAGGGAACCGGTCTCGCGTAAGCGTACGCGTAAGGTTGGTCCGGGTCGTCTCGTCCAACAATACCGCTGAACCAAAATATGACATGCTGGTAGGCAGTATGACTTGTATCATCCACAACTCACTTGTGTTCTACTCGTGCATATAACATCAACATCATTAACCTAGGCTCGGATGCCACTGTTGGGTTTCGTAGTAATTTCAAAATTTTTTCCTACGCGCACACAGGATCATGTGATGCATAGCAACGAGAGGAGAGTGTTGTCTACGTACCCAATGCAGACCGACTGCGGAAGCAATGACACGACGTAGAGGAAGTAGTCGTACGTCTTCACGATCCAACCGATCAAGCACCGAAACTACGGCACCTCCGAGTTCGAGCACACGTTCAGCTCGATGACGATCCCCGGACTCCGATCCAGCAAAGTGTCGGGGAAGAGTTTCGTCAGCACGACGGCGTGGTGACGATCTTGATGAACTACAGCAGCAGGGCTTCGCCTAAACTCCGCAACAGTATTATCGAGGAATATGGTGGCAGGGGGCACCGCACACGGCTAAGGAATCGATCACGTGGATCAACTTGTGTCAACTTGTGTGTTTAGAGGTTCCCCTGCCTCCGTATATAAAGGAGGAGAGGAGGGGAGGCTGGCCGGCCAAAGAGGGAGGCGCAGGAGAGTCCTAGTCCCTCTGGGAGTAGGATTCCTCCCCCCAATCCTAGTCCAACTAGGATTCCTCGGAGGGGAAGGGAGAGAGGGGGGCCGGCCACCTTCTCCTAGTCCTAATAGGACTAGGGGAGGGGAAAGAGGCGCAGCCACCTTGGGCTGCCCCTTTCTCCTTTCCACTAAGGCCCATGATGGCCCATATGGCTCCCGGGGGGTTCCGGTAACCTCCCGGTAACCCGGTAAAATCCCGATTTCACCCGGAACACTTCCGATGTCCAAACATAGGCTTCCAATATATCAATCTTTACGTCTCGACCATTTCGAGACTCCTCGTCATGTCCGTGATCGCATCCGGGACTCCGAACAACCTTCGGTACATCAAAATGCATAAACTCATAATATAACTGTCATCGTAACCTTAAGCGTGCGGACCCTACGGGTTCGAGAACAATGTAGACATGACCGAGACATGTCTCTGGTCAATAACCAATAGCGGGACCTGGATGCCCATATTGGCTCCTACATATTCTACGAAGATCTTTATCGGTCAGACCGCATAACAACATACGTTGTTCCCTTTGTCATCGGTATGTTACTTGCCCGAGATTCGATCGTCGGTATCCAATATCTAGTTCAATCTCGTTAACGGCAAGTCTCTTTACTCGTTCCGTAATACATCATCTCACAACTAACATATTAGTTGTAATGCTTGCAAGGCTTATGTGATGTGTATTACCGAGAGGGCCCAGAGATACCTCTCCGACAATCGGAGTGACAAATCCTAATCTCGAAATACGCCAACCCAACATCGACCATTGGAGACACCTGTAGTACTCTTTTATAATCACCCATTTACGTTGTGACGTTTGGTAGTACCCAAAGTGTTCCTCCGGTAAACGGGAGTTGCATAATCTCATAGTCGTAGGAACATGTATAAGTCATGAAGAAAGCAATAGCAACATACTAAACGATCAGGTGCTAAGCTAATGGAATGGGTCATGTCAATCAGATCATTCTACTAATGATGTGACCTCGTTAATCAAATAACAACTCATTGTTCATGGTTAGGAAACATAACCATCTTTGATTAACGAGCTAGTCAAGTAGAGGCATACTAGTGACACTCTGTTTGTCTATGTATTCACACATGTATTATGTTTCCGGAAAATACAATTCTAGCATGAATAATAAACATTTATCATGATTATAAGGAAATAAATAATAACTTTATTATTGCCTCTAGGGCATATTTCCTTCAGAATGCACTTCCTAGAATTCGAATCTCCGAAGACCCCTTTATGTTGAATTCAACATGCATTCTATTTCGTAGCTAGCAATTTGGAATGTATCCATGTAAGTGACAAATGTATAAAGTGCTTCACACTAACAACATGGAGTGCACTAATTAATGTTTATATATGAATTTCAAAAGCAATGCATTGCCTATTTTCAAACTGCTCTCACTCTATGGATCGATAATATGAAATAAACACATGCACATGTTAGAATTCAATAGAGTATGGGTGTATGATAGACCGATTTTCATTCATACGCAAATTGCAAAATTCATGATCTCATCCAAAAATGATAATGCCATTTATATTTTAATTTAATGCGTAGAACTGCCTTTTACACGTAGATGCACTATGCCTCAGCCCGTTCTCACAAACGTGCTATATATCTCTCTATCTAACGCATAAGTGCACACAGTTTATATACATAGGCATTTCTCTTTCACACATGCTCACAATCTCTTCCGGGTTGTCGGGGTGTCTCACGCACACACTTTCTCTATCTCTCTCTCTCTCTGACTACTATGTACCACTCTTTTCACTAATCTCAGTTGGAAAACAATATTTCTCTCACATGCATATATACACACACACGGTCTCTACTAGCCCTCTATACAGACATATATGTGCCTACGTGTCTCCCGCATGCACATTATCTTTAGGCCTCTCTCGCACACATTCCCCCCCCCACAGACACACCTCTCTCTTAGTAGTTGGCAGATATGATTCCATCAGCATTCGGTAGGATATCCCAGACTGTTAGGCTGGATGGTAATACGAGGCAAAGTTTTACCCAAGTTCGGACCCCTGCAGTTGAGGAAAAAGCCTACTCATGGTACTGTATATTAGTGATAGGGGTGTGTACAAAGTACACGTGAATACCAGGTATTGTGCGTGTGTGTATACTATCGACGAATTAGCCCCCAGGCTTCTATAATATGCTCAGGGCCGAGGGTTACAAATAATATATAGTCGGCTTATCACCAGTGGGGATAGAGTCCTTCACGACTCTGGTAGCTTCGTGTTGTACGCCGAGTCCTCCACATGGGTCTTCGTATAATGCGTCTCGGTTGAACCTATGTGGCGCAGGATGGAACCGACCCATAAGTCCTCATGTTGATCCACCACAACTAGAAATGATGTGCCCACCCCAACTAGAAATGATGTGCCCACCACACCACACAACACATGCAATCAGCCACTAAGAAAACAAGCATATACAATAGTACAATGTTATACATGAAAGATAATTGCATGGTGCATCCAAAAATATTTGTTCTGCATTGTGAATGTTTATATTTTCTCCTAAAATATTAGTCACGGGAAAGAGAAACGAAGGGCATATCTCTCCTTGTCTCCACCGGACACCCCCTCTTTCTACACCACTTTCACGTATGCACACAAACTATCTCTCGACCCTCTAAAGGTATGCATGCCCATGACACATTCTCGCGTGATAGTCACTGTATTCCAAGCGAAAGCACTATACGGTCACTGAACTTCAGAATATGCTCATTACAGTCACCGTATACATTCTCGTGGTGATCATACGGTATCTAGCTCACGATACGTCTCCGTATTTTGTTGGTGACACTGACGGACATTGAATTTGATGCGTGCTCCGTATTTTGTTGACGATACTTACGGTCATTGTATTTGAAGCGAAAGCACGATATGGTCACTGTACTTCAGAATAAGATCATCATGGTCATCACATACATTTTGTGGCGCTAACCAACCTGTGGTTGGATGGTTAGGAGGACAGTGGTTTCTCGAGCCCACAAGGGTTAAAGTCCTGGTGCTCGCATTTATCCTGGGTTAATTTCAGTATTTTCCGGCGATGTGCGTTCAGTGCGAGGAGACATTCCACTCGACTACGAGGCACCTATGGTGACTTCATAAAATCTCAAGATCATATGCTGTCTCACTCTCTCAAAGGTGCTCATAGGGGTAGGGTATGCGTGTATGCGCTTATAGCGGTGAGTGCTTGCACATATATATGAGCGCTTGCGTCTGTACCATGTTAAAAAATACTTGTCGTGATTATATGGTCACTGGCTCAACCATACAACTCCGTATTTTGTTGATGACACAGTGGCACAACTAGTGTTGCACCATCGGGGCGCGTAACCGTGGGGCCCACCTGTCAGCGCGTATCTATACCAATATAAAAAAACCCAAAGGGGAAGATCCAATTGATCTCGGCCATCAAACTAATCAATCCTATGACCTAAAATGCTCCAATGGCGAGCGTTCAACGTGTTTAACACGCAATTAATATCATACCAAATATTGCACTAATCATAAAATTAACACACAAACAATAACATACTTAGTATCCGCGTGCAATTAATATATTACCTAAATATTAACGTGCAACGCATGCAATTAATATATTGCCTAAATATTTACGTGCGTTACACGTGCGCATTTATACTAGTATGAAAGAAAGAAATGATAGTTTGAGTCTGTACTGTGTTAATAAAATACATTTTAGGGTGATCATACGGTCTCTAGCTCACCATACAGCTCCATAATTTGTTGATGACACAATCAATTGACAAGTCAAACGGTCCACATTCAGCAGCGCACATTACCATAGGGCCCACCTGTCAGCATGTATATGAAGGACATAAATGTTAATAAATTAGTGTTCGGTGGGGATTCAAAGTCATGAGACCTCTGGTTGGCAGTCGCCGACGGTGGGGGCGCGGTGATTGGGCGGTGGCGTGGGGATCGCCAGAGAAAAACCTCGGCG
>NC_041384.1:310568360-310628832 GCF_002162155.2 Triticum dicoccoides
GGAGGGATGGCCGGGGTGGCGACGGACCGGTGGTGGGGAGTGGTTTCGGGGCGGGCGGGGCGGCGGCCGGCGGTTCGACCGGTGGTGGCTGGCAGCTCAGGGGGGTGGAGGTTGAAGAGAAACTGCAGGCCCTTGCTTTCGTATCCAACGGCTGGAAAATCTACTAACAAGAGATGAAGAAGTCAGTCGACTGATGTGTAGCCTCACCCTGCACGTACACATGCATGCACGCAACACCCGCACGAACACGTGCACACATGCAGGCGTGCAACACTGACACGTACACATAACAAACACACGCACGCATGCAGGCGTGCAACACTGACACATACACATGCACTCACGAACACACGCACGTACGCACACATGCATGCAACACTGAAATGTACACATGCACGCACGCAACACTTGCACGCCTGCATGCACACAACACACGGCACAAGACACACGCTCAACCTATACGTGCATGCACCCTTTGTTAAGGAGATGGATTGCTACAGGTATTAATCAATCTTATTTGTGATAAGAAGAACATTGATGTTTGCAGCGGTCTTTATGAATCACAACGTATCGAACGTGCTATCAACGTATATATGAAAATTTTAAAATTCTCTTACATTATATAGTAGGCTTATCTAGATGAAATAGATGACGTCACACTCAATGAAAAATCACCGGTTTATGAAATGCCCGCTTCTGACCACCCTGGCCCACCAAAAGTTCCTCTGCCGTGCGCTGCCTACGTTGGGTCACTGACATGCAGGCATTGTACCCAAAGAGACCACACGTCAGTGGAAGAACGGTGCGATGTCGTACGTCAGAGTCGAGGACGCCACTCGATGCACGCCCAGCTGAACACGCCTCCTTGGCGCATTCAAACGCCTCCATGAAACACGTGCGGAATCCAAGAAACCCACTTTGGACACACATCCGTTCATGACCGGGCCGACATTAAACGCAACACCAGCCGAACTCCTCCCGTCCGCGGTCTATTTAATCCCCTATTTAAACGAGGCTAAACGTTGGCCAAGAATCACACACCTCCGCCGCTCCCTTATCTCCTCGTTCACCATTTTTTCCACTCTTACAATGGCTTACGAATAGTAGTTGTCCCGCATCCAAGCCACCTGGGTGGCCCGCCGAGCCCACCGGATACGAGCTATGCAGCTCGCTGATCCACCTCCCTCCCCTCACCCGATGGAGCGAGTTGCCGCCCCAAGCCAGCGTGCGGTTCAACAACTCGCTGCTCCAGGCCATCTCGACGAGGAGCAACACACGGGCGTCGTCGCTACCGTCCATGCCGCCGCCTCGTACCACGCATCCCGTGTCTGCGACCGCGTCTCCCGTTTCTATGGTCGAGACTCCCATGCCAGTGGTCACGCCATGCAAGCAGAGACAAAATCCGGGTATGCGGAGAGCGACGAGTCGGTGGCCAGCGCCTCTGTGTCCGCCACCATCATCTAGGAGAAGTAGAACACGGGAGGCCACCGCCGCTTGGGTCCCATGAAGGCCACTACGGAGGCGACGCCGGCATACACAACAGGTGTCTTGCCGGATCTCTTTGTTGTGAGGAAGCGGAGAAGCCCCATTCCACCATCATCATGGGCATGAGCCAACCATATCAGTTGGGTAGTGGGGAAGCGAGCCGTCCTTTGGCTGAAGCATATACCTTCGAGGCTCTTGAGAGTCTAGTGATCCTCCTGCCGGACATGAGGAACACAAATGGATCGGTGGGCGACCATTTAGGCCAGGTATTATATACATGTGCTGTCCAGAACTAGCACCACTTAGTTGATTTGAATGTAATGAAATCCGTCAAGTTTGTATGAGAATCCGAAATTTTATATGGATTCTGTCATTGTTTATATGAAATATCGCCGTGTTTGCATGAATTTCGCCCGGTTGGTTGAATTGCTATCAGAATGTGTGCGGCTACGGTTGGATGGCGCAGTATGCGGGTCGCCGATTGGTATGTGGCCGGCTCAGGCGGCGTGGTGGGACAAAAAAGCATAGCTCGTGCGAGCTCGTCTCCAATGTGCACCTGAGCCATTCCTCGTTCATCGGTGGAAAAGGCACCAGTGGACAAAAGGGTCGCCAATATTTTGGCTACCCCGGGCAAGATCCAAACAGCCCCTCCCAGCAGATTCAAATACCTCGTTCGCCGTGAAATTTTGCCATCCGTTGTTTTCATGGACAAGCAAGATGCCCATGCATTGCACGGAACATCAAGATGCCCATGCATTGCACGAAACATCAAGATGCATTTTTTTACAAAACACCTGTTGTGATTAACCCATGCTGGAGTAATCCCATGTGTAAAAACTAATGATATCTCGAGAATTTTATCGGAAAAATGGTATCTCAAGAATTTCATCGAAAAAATGATATCTCGAGAAAGATGAGAGATAAGGTGAGGAGGAGTGGGGCATGGTGGTGACTGGTGGTCGGACTGAGCGGAGGCATGGGGATGGATGGCACATTATGTCTAAACTTGTATCTGTCTCACACACACCCACGTAGGTGGGGGACGTGCACGAAGAGAAGAGGTGCATGCACGACGCACGTACTCCCACTCTTCCCCAACCACACCCGCGCGGGTACACGGTGGAGCTCATTTCTGTACGAAAAGGCAGCCCACGTGGTAATTTGACACGTGTACTGGTTGTCCACTTGATGGAGGATCGTCTACCACGAGTGAACAAACAAATTGTGACTTGACGTGTTATGTTAAGAAAGCGGCAAACCATGTGGGCCCTACCTTAGAGGCAAGGCTCTATACACTCGAGATGCTATGTACATATTACTTTTGATGTGTCCCGTCAACTTGCAGAACGAGAAGAAGCTTGCTTAGTACACCGTCTCCCCAGGACACGGGCGCGGTGGCTCGCAGGACGAGGTGAATCTTGCTTACTACGCCTTACGCCCGCTCCCTCGTCCACGCGCGAGGTGGCTCGTAGGACGAGGAGAAAATTTTACTACTCCCTCCATTTACTCCTTATCCCTACCTTGGTTGAGAGATTCTCATATTGTTTGGAATATATGTCTTTTAGTAGTAGTAGAAGTAGTACATTGGTATATAGGAGTAGTACTACTACAGCAATTTCCTTGGAGTCCGTGGTGCAGCAAGCTACCGTAGGCTATGTTACTACTCCCTCCTTTCCAGTTTATGGATCAATTTCAAAATCTCTCCAACCAAGGTAGATGGTGAGTGGTGGAATTAATTTTGTAGTTTGCACAAGTAATTAGTACGCTCGTTTTTATCAAGAAGTTATGTTTATAGAGGTATTAATTAGAACGAATGCATGCATGGCCACTAAATTTCCATGAACTTCTACATGCATTGGTGAGTTTTCTCTTGACACTGCTTGCATTGGGTGATTTAACGCACCTCAAAATCCAACATGTGATGGTACTACTACTAGTAGAATTGAGACTTAGGAAATGAGAAACAAATTTGTGTAGATGAGCCCTATAAACCGAAAATGAGGGAGTAGTAAGTAGTAGTACTACCACCATAGTGGGTACGTACTCTGTAAAATTAGATTTTCCCAAAACTAAATCGCTCAACCTTTATTCGCTTGTTTCCCTTCCTGCCTCCTTGCCTCAAACAGACTATGCCAAACTCCCCTGCCTTCCACGTGGGAAAAGACCTGCCCTCGCCTTTTCAGTCTGGGTTTGTATCGATGGATCACGCGAAGCAGCAAAAACCAAGCCGTGTCTTGTACTCCTCCCTCGACGCCTGCTTTCATGAATTTTGTACTTTCTCTCGCTGACATGTGGGACATGTAGCAACCGGGTCGATGTGTCATGCACCAAATAATAGTGTAGAACAGTAGGGGCGACGCCCCCAGTCGTACCGCCCCAGTAGTAGTAATGAGCAATGAGACGTCAACTCACAATGCCGCACCTTCCCAGACGGACGAAGCAACCATTATTTCACACTTTGCTTCGCCATCATCTCCTTCTGGAAAACCACGTAGTATTGCTTCTGCCATTGTTCTGCCTCAAGAGGGACACGCGCATCGCCTTGGTACATCATGACACGTGGGACCGCATGACAGGCCATGCTCCCCCGCCCATCGCTCGGTAAAATCACCTCATTTTTACTACTTCCTCTGTATCGGTTTTCAGGGCATGCACGTCCTACTAGGTTGAGAATTTAACTGGCTATATATGTGATGAACAATATATGTTTAGAAACTACACCCGCTTAAGAATCCAATGATATACTTTTTGTGACATAGTAACTCATATTTAGGGCTCCTTTGATTCAAAGGAATTACATAGGATTTTTGGAGGGTTAGAATCCTTAGGAATTTTCCCTGCATTGGTCGTTTGATTCATAGGATTGAATCCTATAGGAATTTCTCCTACGGAATCATGTGTACTACATTTCATTGGAAATCTAACATCCACTCCAACCTCTTTTCTCACTTCCTTTGTTCTTCCTATGGCATCAAATACTCTGTGCTAATCCCATGGGATTCAAGTGGGCTTGCCACTCCAATCCTTTATTTTTCCTATTCCTGCATTTTGAGAATCCTATGAATCAAAGAGGGCCTTAGTTAGTCAAATGGATGACCTAGAACTATGTGCACGCCCTATAAACCAAGACGGAGAGGGTAGTACAATGTGTATCTTTTTAGATCAATATAGTCGGGATTCACCAAGGAGCAAAACCAAGTGGTAGGCTGGTCCTGTCGTGTTGGCATAGCAACTCAAGCAGGGTCAGTTCACACATGAAATGGCGACACACTTAACAGGACCCCTTTGGCTGACATATGGCTCATCCACCGTCTTGTTCCACGTGCGATGCACCAAAATTATAGTTCGGAGCAGCGGTTGGACTTGGAGGCACCCCGGTCGTAGCGCCGCAGTAGTAGTAAATGAGCGACGAGGGGTCAAATCACAAAGCCCCACCTTTCGAGCATGGTTAATAATATAGCCCGTTGCTGGCTATAACATCTCGCCATGTCATCTATAGCCAATATTATAGCCAACACGTATAGTAGTGGGCTACAAGGAAGTACTACTTTTCTATCATATGACCCACCGTACACTCTCACATAGCTTCTTGGAGGACGTGCTATAGCCGGCTGTAAGTCTACAACCTGCTTCTCTTGTCTCTCCTCTTCTCTCTCTTCCAAGTTAGCAAACATATAGTATTTAAATCCTTACAGCCCGCTCATGTCACCTTATTGTACTTGCTCTTCCCGCATTAAGCTGGACGGACAAAGCAACCATCATTTCACTCTAGGGCGCAAGAGCATAAAGAAAAGAGAAAACCAATGATGTGTGCGGAAGCTACCTATGGCACCCTAGGATAGGGACCTCCACTACAAATCCTATTTTTGGAAGCGCCTCCACTACAAATCCGCTTCTCCCTCGTCCTCTTTAAAAAACTGATGATGCGTGCGGCGGTATGGTTTGTAGGAGTACTACGGCGTGTGGGGCCACGTCGTAGTAAATGGGAGATGGATTGAGTTCGAGTCAACGTCTTAATATGTGTGGGTGGCTTGGTTTTACGGGAACGAGGCAGCATTTTGGGTTCGGTGACCAGTGGATATATGCATACAAAAAATTGTGGACGTAGGTTTAATCGAAAGGCAATGATGCATGGGCCCTGCATTTTGATATACCCGCGGCCGCGTGAAATTTGCTACTCTATTCAAAACTAGTAAGGTACACATGCATTCAACGCATGAGATTTGGAAACCAAATTATGAATAAATACACACTATAGCATGTAAAGCTTTGAGTCATATATGCATGATGTATATGTTCATTTAGTTCTTATAGTTCATCTCATTCAAAATCAATTAGTTTTATAAAAAAGTTAAGATTCATGGGATTGTGCATTGTAAAGCATAAAGTAAAAAACAATAATGGCAATTCATTTAGAAAAAAAAGTTTGGGAAATTATGATACGAAAGATTCTAGAACAATGGAGAAGTGCTTGTGTTTTGAGGTTTGTGCATTATGCTTAAGTTCGACCATGGAGTCTTCTATATTGTACGTGTGGCAGAATCTGGTGGAATGTTGATGATATCCAATGACCAGTAGTGCTCCTAGATGAAACAAGAAACGAGGAGGGAGTTAATGTACTATGCCAAAGTGTTTTGGGATTATTTGGTTTTCGGAAGATGACTTACACACCTAGACGGAGGGAGTACAAAGAGAAAAATGAATTGCTGTTAAAATAATGACATTTCTAACAAAAATGTGAATCTGAACTACATATGTGTGCATGTGACCAGCACATACATTGTCAATACAAAATTTAATGCAAGAAATAACTTATGAGTAACAGGCACGAATTGATGATGTGGTGATTGCATGCATAGAGTAGAAAACCAATGTGATTTATGACTTGCATGCATGACGTGTTCTTATGCCATAGTTGGATGTCTAGGAAAAAAGCTACTAGTGGGTTGTACTACTAGCTATTTAGGAATAGAAGATTTATACATGGAATTTGTAGGGAAAGAGATAACATGTATCTCAATTCCTATGAGTAGGGATTGGAAAAGAGATGCCATTTGGTTCACATCATAGGAACTTTTCTATTGAATCTAGAGATGACATGTATCTCAATTCCTATGAGGAGGGATTAGAAAAGAGATGTCATTTGGTTCACATCATAGGAACTTTTCTATTTAATATACGCTAATGTTTATTTTCCTTTGAAACTATGGGAGTATAGGAATCCATTCATATGAACCAAGCGTCTCTAAAGCTATAAAAATGATATCATGTTTATTTTCTTTGAAATGTGGACTATATGAATTTATTCCTATGAACCAGTTGGCTCTAAAGGAAAAAATCATATAAAAATCATATCATATAGAGTTCCTATGATATTCCTCCACACCAATGGATGGTTGAAATTGCTGCAGGTGATACGACGGTCTTTATTTGTAGACTCCTCCCCCATCTTTAAAGTTACCTCTCAAAGATGAATAAAATGATATATTCTGGGTATTCTATATGTGCATTTTGGTACATGAAAACTTGGTAAAAGTTTGCGAGGATCGAATTTTCAATAAAGCTATATGCACTACATTTTGGAATGGAGGGAGGTGCATACGACAGTTTCTAACACTCACATGGAAAATTTGTGTGTAGGAGGAGTGGCTGCTCGGTTAAATGACATGGCAAAACTGACATTGTCGTATGCCGATCTAACGGTTCTTACGGAGTTCGTCAGGAAATGGCTTGTGGCGAACGTTTGTCGGATAATGATTTATGGACACATGCATTGCATTGATATGTGCCCCCTCTCTCTCACGCACGCACGCACCCTCACGAGTCACGACTCTCCCGAGTCCTCTCGCACCCACCGTCTATCTGCAGGTAGATGCCACACACATATGTGCTCTTCACACCCTACCCTTAGAACTTCTAAAAAACAAAAGACGTCGCGCACCTTTTATTCTAGCTCACATGTCACACACTTATACTATTACTCTTGTGGCGAACGTTCTTTGGGCATAGTATATTGTACTCTCACGAAGAGAAGTGGTGTATGCATGAACTATTTCTCTCACACCCACTCGCGGGTGCACGTAGGAGCGCATTTTTTTGAAGCTGGTACAACAAAATCACTCCATCATATATATAAGCAGGAGCCTTAGCGCTTGCTTTACTAGGGTTCCTCTCTTTCACTCTCTCATGCTCTCTAGATCTAAGCAAGATATAGGTGTCCACACTCTCTCTCTGCTCCCGGCTGGTCACAAATCCGTCCGGACCACCTCGACCGAAGCAGGCGTGTAGGTGCATTGTTCACACTGTCGTCGGCGGTGAGGGAGGAGACCAATGGTTGCCCGCGTGTCCCGATCAGCGGACGTGTCGTTCTCTTCGAGAGAGCGCCGACTTGAGAGGGCCTCCGACCCCTTCTTCCTCGCTGCGGTATTTTAGCCAAGCTGCAGCCTCCCGACCCCGTCTTTGCCACATGCCGACGACCCTCATGTATATATTCCTTCGAAACCTGCCTTGCTCTTCTGCCCCAGATCCCCATATGGCTGCGTGTGGATCTTTTTCTACTCTGTCGGCTATTCCAAAGCCACCTAGACTTCTACTGTTATTAGAGATAAAGCTAGTTCATACAGTCGAATCTAAGAGTTGGTTCAAACAGGGAAGAGAAGTGGGAAGCTATAGCATGAATCTAGGATTTGGTTCTAAGAGGAAATGGGGGAAAGTAGTAGATACTGGCTACCCAACCAGTCTCTTGGTTGAAAAGGAGAGGAAAGCATGGTGGATGGCGAAGGGTGGGGGGAAGTGGACCTGTCTCTTGGTTGAAAAGGAAAGAAAGTGAGGGGTGTTGGGGGACAACGCAAATGAGAATGGGCAGGTCTAGATTTCCTGTGCTCACATAGGAAAATGTCATCGAGGAGATAAAAATGGGACAAATGCAGACATGCTGCCTGAGTGTTTGCCACTCTCGGCAACCACATCTGCCTCACCACTTTATGCCCCTACTGTCCCTACGCCCATATCGCTACCGTTAATGTAAAATCACATGAAGCATTATGCAATGCCACCTAATGTCAGTATAAGTAATGGTGTAGTGTCGTCGATAAATTGAAGCAATGCCACCACCATTTTATGAAGTGCTTCCGTCTTGCTTTATTTCCCATGAATTGTGTTTTTGTAGTTACACTTAAATCTCACACCGCTAACATTGCTTCATCCCAGTGGAACTGCACAAATTTAATTGCACATTTACTGACCATGTGCTACTCTCATGACAGTAATACTAATGCTATTGTACTGCATATTAATCTAGTGGCAGTGTTGATGTGATGTGATGCTACTTACTTAAGGGAACTTTCATTCTGTCAATCTAGTGCCAATTATAACACAATAGATGCTGCTGTTAATCATACGCCACTGCAAATATTTGTCACTTTTTAAATAACCGTATTTCATATTTGCGCAAATAGGGATGTCTGTCTCCATATTGTTTCTATCTGCGCAATCAAAAGTACACACCTCAGTTTTAGTACAACTGCACATAATGAGATGGCTATTCCTAGGTGTCGTCCTCTAACCACCAGTGTTCCAGGTATTCCTACATTGGTAGTAACTAGGTAGAATGACCAACGCAATCTAAAAGAAGTTGATTCGTGCGTTTTACTTCCTGATTGCAGTGCAGGGATGAGCGAAAACAACTGCATCCTAGTCCGAAATGCACTTTCTATGAGTTGATCCATGGACCGAGGACTAGCTGGCACGGCTGCATGGAGGTTTTTGGGACAGGTGCGCGAACAAGAGGCATTGTGGTTTGCTTATTTCTGCAAATAGCGGTGCTTAAATTTAGTGGAATGCACAAGAATTTCACCTTGTCAGTACACTACATTGTTCAGTTCAGCATTCCAGTTGAGAACACAATTATAATTGGTTATTCTGGAACGAGAGAACCTAACCATGGATGGTGGCAACAAGAAAAAACCAGAGTGAACTCCAGGAAATTTAAGCCTGCCGGGAGGCCATTTCTTCAGAGAAGCCTTGCTTGTTTTTTTCCTGATTTGTAAACCTTCTCACAACTTTGTCTTTTGCTGTGAACTAGTATATGTTTGTTATGTTCTATGAATCATTGAGATGTATAAAATTGCTTAACTTATGCTTTTCAAGTTTTTTATGAAGCCGAGTTTAATAATGTGAGTGTTCCACATGAACAGTGGACTAGCATGTGAACGTTTGGAATTTACATTGTGGCCTCAGTTAATTGCATGAGCCACTGTAACAAGATACGTAGTTGCTTATATGTCAAACAACAGATTATTGATTGTTGGTTGGTCGATAGCCTAGTGTTGAAGCGAGCTGAGCCAATGTGTCGTGTTTTGCACAACTGCTTACAAGTGGGGTAGCACCAACATTGTTTACAAGTACTTCTGTATATGTCAGCGCACAGTTCTCGAACGAGTACTCTATTTCATCAAACACACACTGCTCGTATGATAAACCGTGACAACTTATGTCTTACCATGCCATATTCATGAAAAAACTAGTGATGACGCATTTGTTTCAGCAACAATTATGATGGTTCTCACATGATTCATGGGCACACAAAAGTAGTAGCAGTTCCCATAGACTGATTCAAACAGAGTACTAGCCCTAGAGGGCTCGATAATAGGCAGGGTTCGGATAATTAGACACAATCCAAACTACTATTAAACACTAGCTGGGGAAACTATTTCATGCCTCGATCTAATTTGGGCTGGACACAAGACGGGCCTTGCCATGAACATCATCGAGGACGTCCGGCAGCAGCTCAATCCTGTGAACCTTCATGAAGATAACCTTGTGGCCTTGCCACTCATAAACTTGTTTGTGGAGGCATGCCACCTCATCTTCCTGCGTAAGCTTGACAAGAACAATATTCCTCACAAACGAAGGAGTAGCTTTGAACTTCTTGTGCTTCAGTACACCCTAGACAACACGCCTGACAATAGTGAGGCTGGAATACAACTCGACATCGGTATAAGTGCAAATGGCTTCCAGGATCCAACAACCTAAGAACTCTATTTTTCCAGTGCATATATTCAAGTCATCCGCCTCATAGCGAGTGACATGTATAACCACACAATCCTTGTCTGCATCAGGGCTCTAACTGAAACAGAAACAAATTCTGAATTACTTTCCAGTATAAGAAACACAAGTTATTTAAACCACTATGTATATCATGGCACCGAAGCTAATAAAATTTTGCATTATTCATCACCACATACTTAGATGAAAAACCACAATCGAGATCGGCAAAGAAAAAAATCACCTTGGGGAGCTTAGCATGGGGGGAGACACATCCTAGAAGGGGGAAAACTGCTCCTGCAGTGCCACGGGGGCTGTAACCTCAAACGGGGCGTTGGCCATCTCAGTAGTGGCCGTGAGCGTATCTGGGGTCGGCTCGGTGGCTTCCTCCATCTTCTTGGAGCTCTCTGTCTCGTGGGGTTCAGCCTCCCGTGTCTGCTCCAATATCAGCAGATCTTTGGCTGGTTCTCCTTGGTCCATCATGAAACTGACGAATACTAGGAGATCACTGAAAGGAAAACACAATCGCAATGAGAAGGAAACAAAAAAGAGAGTGAGGATCGGTTACTGCTTTGCAAAAGTTCTTTCTTTCTCCGAACAAAAATATACCAATATCACAGATTTGCTTACCATCCCTTCGTTGGGAGAGAAGAATAGTGGCAGATGCACGTGTTGGCTTTCTTGAAGACGGTGAGGGAGAAGGGGATTCAGCGAAGAGTGAAATGATGGTTGCTTCGTCCGTCAAACTTAGACTGCGGGGAGGTGGGGTTCTGGGATAGGGCGGCTTGTTACTGCCGCGCTACGACCGGGGTGACTCTCCGCCTGCGTACTGCCTTCTAATTTGGTGGATGGCATTTGGGCCCGCGCACGGCATGGCCCGCATGTCGGTGAACAAAAGTAAAATGACATTCAGTAGAGGAAGATGTTTTGATGACCTAGGAGGAGCCAGAAGCGGTAGTGTATCCACTATACTAGTAGTAATTGTTTTTCCAGGTAGCTGTAGAGTGTCTCCACTGTACTAGTAGTAATTGTTTCTCTGGGACCAAGACAAAACAGCCCATCAACCCTAGTAAATAATAAATCAATTCAAAAGCCCATATAGTTACTTAATGAGAGGCGCTACCGACACCCAGCACACCGCCCCCCCCCCAAAACCTGGGTGCTCTTCTTCCTCCTCAATCCCACCCACCTCATGTTAGCTCACTCCACTAGTGCCCCCAAATTCCTCACCTCACTCCTACAGAAAACCCCAGCTCCCCTTCTTCCTCACTACTACAGAAAACCCCCAACTCCCCTTCTTCTTCACTCGCAATACAATTAGGCTCGTCATTCGTTACTCTGCTCAAATCCGTGAGCGCGATGCGACTCCCTCGAGGAAAATGGAGTCGGCTGACCCCAGCGCCAAGAAGATGAGGCTCCCGCCAGCGGCGACGCCTGTTGTAGATCCCACCACTAGCAGCATGGGGAGAACCTGCGACCCCGCCCTCACTGGGTCCCAGGGACCCGTAGAATCTCGGGTGGACCGCATCAGCGATCTCTCGGACGCCGTCCTTGGGGAGATCATCTCGCTTCTCCCCACGAAAGATTGCTGTCGCGCCCAAGTCCTCTCAATTCGGTGGCACCCTCTATGGCATGCCGTGCCCCTTAATCTCGACTGCCGTCAGCTATCTCTCTTCAATGATTTTGAAATCCCCAAAGCCATCATCTTCTCCCACCAGGGCTCCGTTCAAAGCCTCTGCATCCCGTCATGCTACTTGAGCAAGCATACCATGCCCTGCATAGTGGATGCCTGGCTGAAATCCCCAGAATTCACAGGACTATAACTACTTGAGTTCTACTATTCCCCTGAAAATCACCTACCAGATACCGAACGCCATGTACCTGTGCCCTCAGCACCGATGTCCATCTCGCGGGTTTTCTCCTCTCTCCACACCGCCACCTTTGCGCTGTGCTACCTACTAGACAATCTGGTACTAAACCTTCGACTCCCATTTCTCAAGAAACTTTCACTTGTGCGGGTTCGTATATCGGAGGCCTCATTACACAGCATCATCCACTCCAGTTGCCCTGCCCTGGAGTGCTTGGTGCTTGTTTTCACAGTTAGAATCGGTTGTCTCCAAATAAAGTCGCCTAACCTTGTAAGAATTGGAATTTCTTTTGACGAAAGGTAGCTCATCATCCAAGATGCCCCTTCACTTCAAAGCTTGATCCTTAATTCTAGTGATTCATCGTCGCAAATAACCGTCATCTCTGCACCTAAACTGGAGACCTTGGGTGTAATACATGATATCTGTGCTCATTTCAATATGGTGTTTGGCTCCAAGTTCTTCATGCACTTTATATTATCATCTACACTTGTAACCATAACCTGCATTTTAAATTTTTGCGTAGAAGTTATATATAATCTCGGAGTACACATTTTGTACTAATATTATGTTCTATGCTCAATGAAGAGTTTCTCCATGGATAGCCTATCAATGGTGCTGGATTCTGTTAAGATCTTATATATCCAAATGAATAGCTTTGATCTGAAGAAGATTATTGGCTTGCTGCAATGCTTTCCATGTCTGGAGAAGTTGTATATAAAGGTGATAATTCACACACATTGGAAGCCCGCACATAGTGTACTAGAATTAGCCGTTCAGTTGTTGCTCTTTCGACACTCTTTTTCTAGACCTTAACTGTTTTCAATCTTCATGTCTACTTAGGCAATAGGACGAGGTAAGAAAGTTATAACCAATTGGTGGATTCGTAAGAACCCGGATTGAAGATAATAACGCTAGAACGATATGTAGCCAACCAGGCAAACACTAGATTTGTCACATTCTTCCTGCTGAATGCGAGGTTACTATTGTCCATCAGGCTTAAGTTTATCAGTAGCATGGTTTTGACGGATGGGTATGTCGAAGAGCAAAGAAAGGAGTTTCAGGTGGGCAAAAGAGCTTCTGAATGTGCTGGGCTTCTATTTACAACATATTGTGGTCATAATCCAGTAAATTTTATGACCCAAGATGTTCATTCTATGGACCTGACCGGTCCATTTGACTGTGACTGCCGAAAACAATGCTGGAGTTAGATGTTGTTGCCCTTTTCAAGCTGGCTTTTGTCTAAACCTAATGAACAATTAACCCTCATGCTTTTGTATAGTTTGTAAGCTGGAGTTAGATGTTCTTGCCCTTTTCAACTCGGCTGTGACTATCATATTTTCTTTGAAACAAGGCAAATGTCTCTCCATTCGTTTAATTTAGAGTGAAATATTGTAACAAATCCCAACCAAGGGAAATAACATCACTCTCGCCGGCTGCTTGAGCTAACTGTGCATTACAGAAGCCAAGTGATTAGCCCATACCAGCACCCACAAACTTATTTCGAACAAGCACACCAAATGGGCTATAAATTTTCATAGGAAAGGCTGCATGACTTTGACGGATTTCGATTCTGACATTTGGGACCCATGAGGAAATAGCCTATCCAAGGTGGTGTTGACTTACTAGCTAGTCAACAAACGATTCTGCCTACCAGCCGTTGGATTGACATCCAACAACTGTCGTGTATCTTCTATCTCTTGTCTCTTCCTCCAGCCGCCCAAACCAGACCACCCCGTCGGCTCCTCCTGCTCCCGCCTCCCATGTCTAGCTGCGCCTCCACTGCCCTGCCGTACCCTCCAACATTGGCCAGTCCCTACCTCTATTCCCCCACACGTCCTGTTATTCTCTGGTGACGTCAGCCCTAACACGCACCCGCACCCGAACCAGTCAACCCTCGTACTCCCCTCCGCCCGCGACTGGACCGGTGCATCTTCCACGGCTCCTGTTCGTTCCATCAGAGGCCTCGTCATCGTCCTCCGCCTTGATTCGCTCATTGTGCGCGGTGCGCCACGCTCTTGCGTTGTCAATGTCATCAACAACGGAGAGGAACAAGGAGAGACTATACGTGGAGAGGATGACAGTAGGGACCCACCAGTGTCATGGCAATACGCAAGCAAGTGCCTCATTATTACAAGCCCCAAAAAATGGTTCCTCTTAATTGTTGGACATTTGGGCTCACGCCATTGTCAATGTAGTCAATAAACGAGAGAATTACACAACGAGCGGCTGACACCAGGGACCCAGCAGGTCGCGCAGTTGTTATTTACCTTTTTTGAGGAACAAGCAATTGTTATTTATACTAGTTTTAGCGACGGATCAGGGTACCAACGGGGCTGTGCAGGAGATGTGGCCCGTCTAGCCAAGGTTTTATTTATGTTTACCACATCATGAGCCCAGTGGTGTTTTTTCTTGCTGAAAATGGCTAGCCCAATTCTATTTTTTTAAATAAATACCCAAACGAGGCCTACTTGCTTTATCAGCCCTGCTGGGCTGCAAATCTACCAAGACGAGGAGAGTTTCATTTGGTTTGCCCAGAAATGGGTTGTACATTTTTCAAACACATCAATCCGGGAATTAGTTTCAATTTTTCTCAATACAAGATTTTAAATTCCATTGATTTTTATGCATGGAAAATTATTTGGATTTTATATTTATATAAATTATTTTTCAAAATAGGTTGAATGTGACTCGATATTTCGGGATTAAAAACAGTTGACCGCATCGAAATATGCAAAATGTCGTATAATTTTTAACCGTGGCCACAATATGGGGTGTAATGCTAACAAAAATAAGATGGGCTCCAAAAAATTCTTAAGAATTAGCAAATGGGTTGTAAATTATTAGAAGTAATGGCAGATAGGATGTATGCTATTTTGCAAAGATTTGAGGCTGACTTGTGCGCCTACTACAGGTTGACGCGTATGCTTTCCTAAAAAAATTGTTGACGCACACGCAACGCCGTGTCAACTTAGACAACATATGCGAGCAGTGATGGTTGGATGTCCATCCAACGGCCGCCGTGCTTCTTCAATCTCTGGTCTTCCTGCTCCAGCCACTCAAACAAGCGCCGGTGGGACTGCCTGCTCCCTCCTCCCGCGGCCGGCTGTGCTGCTGCGCAGGCCTCACCGCCCCACCGTACTCCCATCGCTGGCCTAGCAATCCCTCTAATCACCCACACCTGCTTTTATTCTCCGGCTACGGCAGACGAACCAGTAAACCCTCATACCCCCCTCCGCGTGGGAAACAACTGCCGGGTCTTCCCTGGCTCCGTGTCGTTCCCTTCCTAGGCCTTGCCGTCGTCCACCACCCTGGTGCTCTCAGCGTGGCGTGGTCAACCCGGTCAACGAACACATCCATCGGAAGTGGACTGTATGTGGAGAGGCTAACAGCTGGGTCCACGGCCGCACGCAAGGAAATGTCTCCTTATTACGCGCAAAATAATGATTCCTCCACTTGATAGCTCGGACCCACCGGAAGGGCCTCTGTATTTGGTGAAAAAATGTTCCCCCTGCTGACAGGTCGCACCCACCAGCTATATCTTCACATGCAAGGAAGTGCCTCCTTATTACGCACAAAAAATGAATACCCCTGCTAGCTGGGACCCACCACAGTAGGAGGCTGACTTGTGGGCCTACTAAGTTGACAGGGACGGAGGGGTTTGTCAACTTAGTCAATAATGAATGATTCTAGCTCCAGTGACCATACGATGTCCATCCAACGGTCGTAGTGCTTCTTCAACCTCTGGTCTTCTTGCTCCAGTCGCCCAAAGCAGCACCGATTGTGCCGCCTGCTCCTACCTCCCGTGGCTGGCTGTGCTGCCGCAGAGGCCTCACCGCCCCTTACTATTCCCACCGCTGGCCAGGCCCTGCGGCGACGGGAGCCTCACACCGCAGCCGAACCAGTGAACCCTCGTACTCCTCTCTGCGTTGGCATCCACTGTCGCGTCTTCCCCGGCTCCGCGTCATCCTCTTCCTAGGCCTCGCCGTCGTCCACCGCCTTGGTGCTCTCGACGTGGCATGGTCAATGTGGTCAAGGAACGACATCCATCGGAAGTGGACTGTACGTGGAGAGGCTGACAGTTGGGTCCACGGCCGCACTCAAGGAAATACCTCCTTATTACGTGCAAAATAATGATTCCTCCACCTGACATCTGGGACCCACCGGAAGGGCCTCTGTATTTCATGAAAAAACGTACCCCATGACTACTGGGACCCACCAGCTACATCTTCGCATGCAAGGAAGTGCCTGACAATCGGGACCCACCTGGTCGAAGCGTACGTAGCATTGTCATTCTGGTCGCGAATGTGTACGTACATACTGGTCGATCGGTCTATCTACAAGTATGAACTGTGGCCGAGTAAGTAGCGGCACGTGTCTTTGTAGAGCACCTGACATAGAAGTTCACGCAATCCCGTCTATGTCCTGTACACGTACGTACAGCCACAGGGCAAAAAATATGGCCACATACGTACATACGGGCAGGGTCTCGAGTGCATACTCGCGCATATATATACGTACGGCCGGGGCTTGTGTACATGGAAAGGCAATGGACGGGAGCAACAGCGTCCTGTTCATTGGGCAACGAATCGGCTAGGTCGGAACAGAGAAACAACATCGTGTTCATTGGGGGGCAACGAAATATGTCGTGTTCATCGGGAGCCAACCGGCTTGGATGGAACAGCGATCGTCTCGCCAACTATTGCTTCTACGACTATCGTGACCGCTTACTGGTAAAGTAAAGCAATTACATGGCGATTACATTTCATACAATAAAGCGACAACCATAAGGCTCCTGCCAGTTGCTGGTAACTTTTACAAAACATGATCATCTCATACAACAATTTATATCTCATCACGTCTTGACCATATCACATCACAACATGCCCTGCAAAAACAAGTTAGACGTCCTCTACTTTGTTGTTGCAAGTTTTACGTGGCTCCTATGGGCTTCTAGCAAGAACCGTTCTTACCTACACGTCAAAACCACAACGATTTTTCATCAAGTGTGCTGTTTTAACCTTCAACAAGGACCGGCCATAGTCAAACTCGATTCAACTAAAGTTGGAGAAACAGACACCCGCCCACCACCTGTGTGCGAGGCACGTCGGTAGAACCAGTCTCATGAACGTGGTCATGTAATGTCGGTCTGGGCCGCTTCATCCAGCAATACCGCCAAATCAAAGTAAGACGTTGGTGGTAAGCAGTATGACTATTATCGCCCACAACTCTTTGTGTTCTACTCGTGCATATAACATCTACGCATAGACCTGGCTCAGATGCCACTATTGGGGAATGTAGTAATTCAAAAAAATTCCTGATCACGCAAGATCTAACTAGGAGTGCATAGCAACGAGACGAGGAGAGTGTGTCCACGTACTCTCGTAGACCGAAAGCGGAAGCGTTTAGTAATGCGGTTGATGTAGTCGAATGTCTTCATGATCCAACCGATCCAAGTACCGAACGTACGGCACCTCCGTGTTCAGCACATGTTCAGCATGATGACGTCCCTCGAGCTCTTGATCCAGTTTAGGACAAGGGAGAGTTACATCAGCACGACGGTGTGGCGACGGTGATGATGAAGTTACCGGCGCAGGGCTTCACCTAAGCACTACGATGATATGACCGAAGTGTTGAACTGTGGAGGGGGCACCGCACACGGCTAAGAGATTGTCTTGTTGTGCTATTGGGGTGCCCCCTGGCTATGTATATAAATGAGGGAGGGAGAGAGTAGGCTGGCCAGGTTGGGCGTGCCAGGGGGAGTCCTACTTGGACTCCTAGTCCAAGTAGGATTCGCCCCCCCCTTTTCCTTTCTTCCACCGGAGGGAAAGGAAGGAGGGGAGAAGGAGAAGGAAGGAGGGGGCCACGCTCCCACCCCTTGTCCAATTCAGTTTGGGTAGGGGGGAGGTGCGTGCCACCTCGTGGCCCTTCTTTCCTCTCTCCACTAAAGCCCACTATGGCCCATTAACTTCCTCGGGGGGTTCCGGTAACCTCCCGGTACTTCGGAAAAATGCCCGAATTACTCGGAACCATTCCGATGTCAAAATTCAACCTTCCAATATATGAATATTTCCCTCTCGACCATTTTGAGACTCCTCGTCACATCCGTGATCTCATCTGGGACTCCGAACAAACTTCAGTCATCAAATCACATAACTCGTAATATAAATCATCATCGAATGTTAAGTGTGCGGACCCTACGGGTTCGAGAACTATGTAGACATGACTGAGACACATCTCCGGTCAATAACCAATAGTGGAACCTGGATGCTCATATTGGCTCCTACATATTCTACGAAGATCTTTATCAGTCAAACCGCATAACAAGATACGTCATTCCCTTTGTCATCGGTATGTTACTTGCCCGAGATTCGATCGTCGGTATCATCATACCTTGTTCAATCTCGTTACCGGTAAGTCTCTTTACTCATTCCGTAATGCATCATCCCGTAACTGACTCATTAGTCACATTGCTTGCAAGGCTTATAGTGTTTTGCATTACTGAGAGGGCCCAGAGATACCTCTCCGATACACGGAGTGACAAATCCTAATCTCGATCTATGCCAACTCAACAGACACCATCGGAGACACCTATAGAGTATATTTATAATCACCCAGTTCCGTTGTGACGTTTGATAGCACACAAGGTGTTTCTTCGGTATTCAGGACTTGCATAATCTCCTAGTCAAAGGAACATGTATAAGTCATGAAGAAAGCAATAGAAATAAAACTAAATGATCATTATGCTAAGCTAAGGGATGGGTCTTGTCCATCACATTATTCTCTAATGATGTGATCCCATTCATCAAATGACAACAAATGTCTATGGTGAGGAAACTTAACCATCTTTGATTAATGAGCTAGTCTAGTAGAGGCATACTAGGGACACTCTGTTTGTCTATGTATTCACACATGTACTAAGTTTCTAGTTAATACAGTTCTAGCATGAATAATAAACATTTATCATGATATAAGTAAATATAAATAGCAACTTTATTATTGCCTCTAGGGCATATTTCGTTCAGACCTATGTGCTAAACAGGATTGTTCCTTGTTAGTTTTGGACTGTTGGCTGGAGGGCTATCCATCCTTTCTTTGTTAACTATGTAATAAAGCTCCCCAAGTTCGTAGCAATAAGAACTATCTCATTTGCGGGTAACTGATGCGGGTGGGTGGTGTTTTTGCATTCGCCCCCTTGGATCTTTGCTTTGTCACTCATCCGCCCTCCCCTGTTCCACTCGTGAAAACAGAAGCTCTCCCGACCCTGGACGGTGGCGGCTGCCTGATGATCGTCGGCGGGTCCAACACTTGAGCTTCCCAGGGACAGCAGGACGAAGCGGCTTGCCGACGCATCTGCCGGCTGTGCTCTACGGCGCCGATGGGTGCCCCCATAGGGCGGCTGGATGGGGTTGCAGCACCCACGTACGGTTAGTGGAATTCCCCCTGTGTGGCTAGCTATTTTTGTTAAGATCGCGTCATTTCATGATGGCTAGTTTCCCTATGTTCTGTTGTTCAATTAGATGGAATTTCATACGTATCTACTACCCCTATAAAAGCACAAATCTATCTACTGCCCCTATAAAAGCACGAAGTGCAGATAAACAAATTCATCTTATCCATCCATAGAACATATCGTATAACATATATTCTTTCAATCTTTAACGTAAATTGCAATTAGCGCTGTATTTTCCATGAACCCACGTCTCCCGCAACCGCCCCCGGCATTGCCATGTGTATGCGAGGGAAAATGCACCTTGGGTGCTCTCATTGCATTGAGCTCATTATGTAGGGGCCGTACATGTACAGGGCGCTGTAGCGCATGTGAGAGAGAGGGAGGTGAGGCGACATGTGAGAGGTGGAGGACATGCATGACATGCATGGCCATGCATCCTAGACTAGCAACTGCTAACACCCCGCCGCAGCTGAAGCATCCGGTGGCCGGATGCATAAGCTGGATCGGAAGTCTTGGAACGCCGGCGCCGGGATCCCCTTCATTGGTACATCAGTGAATGGTGCTTGGTTGGCACATGCAGAACACAGAGGTGACCAAGGGCGACCTTCTCTCATATGAAGTGGATGTCGAGCTCGATATGTATCGTGTGTCGTGGTGGACGAACGAAATTCACCAAGGAGTTGGGTAGCCATGTAGACGAACAAAATGTTGTCGTATAAGACAACGGTGGCCTTGGGCAGGGTGATACGTAGTTCACCAAGGAGTTGTCAGAGCCAGCAGCATCCAGCGACGGTGTTGGCAACAGCGCGGTACTCCGCTTCCGCACTGCAACATGAGACCGTGGCTTGGCGCTTTGAGGACTAAGAGACCAAGGATTCGCCGAGGTAGACGCCATAACCAGAAGTGGAGCATCTAGTGTCTAGGCAACCCGCCTAGTCCGCGTCTGAGTACGCGGTGAGCGTGAGCGGCAATGACAGGTGCAGTTGGAGACCATGCTCTATGGTGCCTCGAAGGTAGCACAGGATGCGCTTGACCAACACGAGATGCGGGGCGCGCAGAGAGTGCATGACCAGGAAACATTGTTGAACAACATACGCGATGTCGGGCCGCGTCATGGTCATGTACTGGAGCGCGCCAGCCAAGCTGCGGTACTTGGAGGCGTCTTGGGCAGGCTCACCGTCTGTGGCAGAGATCTTGGAGTGGGTGTCAATCGGCGTGGTCACCGGCTGGTAGTGCGTCATGTTGGTGTGTTCCAACAACTCCTCACCATACTTGCGATGGGAGAGGAAGAAGTCATCGACCGTCCTGGTGACAGCAATGCCGAGGAAGTAGTGGAGGGGGCCAAGGTCCTTCATTGAGAATTCCGCAAACAGGAGCTGCTGAAGTCGGTGAAGAAGCACGGGCGTGGACGCGGTGAGCACGATGTCGTCGACGTAGAGGAGGAGGTACGCCGTGCTCGTTCTGCCGTGGAGGATGAAGAGGGATGGATCCGAGCGGGAGTCGATGAAGCCAATCCCATGAATGAATGCGGCGAACCGCGTGAACCAGGCATGTGGTGCCTGCTTCAAGCTGTAGAGGGACTTGTCGAGGAGGCACACTGGTCGGGGCGGCTGTCAGTGTCAAAACCGGTGGATCTCGGGTAGGGGGTCCTGAACTGTGTGTCTAGGGTCGATGGTAACAGGAGACGGGGGACACGATGTTTACCTAGGTTCGGGCCCTCTTGATAGAGGTAATACCCTACTTCCTGCTTGATTGATCTTGATGAATATGAGGATTACAAGAGTAGATCTACCACGAGATCGTAATGGCTAAACCCTAGATGTCTAGCCTGTATGATTGTGATTGCCTCTACAGACCTAACCCTCCGGTTTATATAGACCTCGGAGGGGCCTAGGGTTGTACAGAGTCGGTTTACAAAGGAAGGAATCTACATATCTGAACGCCAAGCTTGCCATCCACGCAAAGGAGAGTCCCATCTGGACACGGGAAGAAGTCTTGTGTCTTGTATCTTCGTAGCCCATTAGTCCGGCCCATGTAACATAGTCCGGACATCCGAGGACCCCTTAATCCAGGTCTCCCTCAGTAGCCCCTGAACCAGGCTTCTATGATGATGTGTCCGGCGTGCAGATTGTCTTTGGCATTGCAAGGCTAGTTCCTCCTCAGAATACTCCAAAGCAGCTTTCGAACACAGACAATGTGTCTGGCTCTACAGATCAAATACCACACACAACCGCAGAGAACATAATATTTCACGGGTCCAATCTAGTGACAACTTTTGCAGCGCGACATCACGTCCTTGCCTGGTCCTTATTTCGAACCATTTTTAGCCTCCCGCTCCATGTTCCAAGATGCGGTTTTATTGGCATGTCTTGTCGAAGCAGAGATCGTGTCCCCTTATTACGGGATTTTCATCAATACGGGCATGGGTAATCCAACCGCCCCGTTGGTACGATTCCTTGGGAATAGGCAAGTTCTAAGGCTCATGAGGAGGCGTTCGATATTCATCACCTTTATAAAGGGGTACAGACCCGTCTTTATCCTCTACGCCTACCTCTTCCTCAACTTTTCCAACCTCGAACTCCAGCACCCAGGTTTCAACTTAATCTTGCTACCTCTTGAGCATTGTGTTGGTTTTCCCTTGAAGAGGAAAGGGTGATGCAGCAGAGCAGCATAAGTATTTCCCTCAGTTTTTGAGAACCAAGGTATCAATCCAGTAGGAGGCCACGCACGAGTCCCTCGCACCTACACAAAATAATAAACTCCTCGCAACTAACGCGATAAAGGGGTTGCCAATCCCTTCACGGTCACCTACGAGAGTGAGATCTGATAGATATGATAAGATAATATTTTTGGTATTTTTATGATAAAGAGAAATAAAGATGCAAGTAAAATAAATGGCAAAGGAAATAAGTAAGTATTGGAAGATTAATATGATGGAAAATAGACCTGGGGGGCATAGGTTTCACTAAAGGCTTCTCTCGAGAGCATAAGTATTAAGGTGGGTGAACAAATTACTATTGAGCAATTGACATAATTAAGCATAGTTATGATAGAATCTAGGTATGATCATGTATATAGGCATCACATCCAAGACAAGTAGACTGACTCTTGCCTGCATCTACTACTATTACTTCACACATCGACCGCTATCCAGCATGCATCTAGAGTATTAAGTTCAAGAGAACAGAGTAACGCTTTAAGCAAGATGACATGATGTAGAGGGATAAACTCATGCAATATGATATAAACCCCATCTTGTTATCCTCGATGGCAACAATACAATACGTGCCTTGCTGCCCTTACTGTCAATGGGAAAGGACACCGCAAGATTGAACCCAAAGCTAAGCACTTTTCCCGTTGCAAGAAAGATCAATCTAGTAGGCCAAACCAAACTGATAAATTCGAAGAAACTTGCAAAGATAACCAATCATACATAAAAGAATTCAGAGAAAATTCAAATATTGTTCATAGATAAACTTCATGATAAACCCACAATTCATCAATCTCAACAAACACACCGCAAAAGAAGATTACATAGAATAGATCTCCACAAGAGAGGGGGAGAACTTTGTATTGAGATCCAAAAAGAGAGAAGAATCCATCTAGCTAATAACTATGGACCCATAGGTCTGAAGTAAACTACTCACACTTCATCGGAGGGGCTATGGTGTTGATGTTGAAGCCCTCCGTGATCGGTGCCCCCTCCGGCGGAGCTCTGGAAAAGGCCCCAAGATGGGATCTCGTGGATATAGAAAGTTACGGCGGTGGAATTAGGGTTTTGGCTCCGTATCTGGTAGTTTGGGGGTAAGTCGGTATATGTAGGAGGAAGGAGTACATTGGTGGAGCAACGTGGGCCCCATGAGGGTGGAGGGCGCGCCTGGGGGGGAGGCGCGCCCCTACCTCATGCCTTCTTGGTTGATTGCTTGACGTAGGGTCCAAGTCCTCTGGATCATGTTCGTTCCGAAAATCATGTTCCCGAAGGTATCATTCTGTTTGGACTCCATTTGATATTCTTTTTCTGTGAAACCCTAAAATAGGCAAAAAACAGCAATTCTGGCCTGGGCCTCCGATTAATAGGTTAGTCCCAAAAATAATATAAAAGTGTATAATAAAGCACAATAATGTCCAAAACAGGATATAATATAGCATGGAACAATCAAAAATTATAGATACGTTGGAGACGTATCAAATCTCTGCAAGCCTCCCAGTCTTCGACCAGGGATGGATAAAGAAGGCGGAGCTAATTAGGTGTTCGGCTCTGCTTCCCGAAGACTCAGCTGATCCCGTGTTGACAAGGATGTTGGCCCCGGCGTCATATGAAGTGCCGGCGAAGGAGGACAAAGAGGAGAGCAAAAAGGCCAGGGGTGGTTCCCACTCTAAAGGTACACCGGACGCTATGTCCGGGGAGACCAGAACTCCCTCTTCTGAAGACGAAGGGAAAGAAAAAGCTGATATCCCTTCTCCCCATGGGAAGAAAAGGACCGCCTCCAAAGATTTGAAGGTAGAAGCTCCCAAGAGAGGGAAGATGTCCTTGTCAGACGGTTCGGGTTCGAAAGACGACATTGCTGCATAGTTCATTCGTAAGGACAAGCCTTTCACCGAATCGTAAGTGAACAAGGGTATTTCTAGACATATCCCGTTCTTTTCAGGCCACAAGGGTAACATCTTAAATATATGTTTGTAGTCCGGCCCGTAGTCTTCCTCAACAGTCCTCCTCCTCGGGTGACGTGCTTCCAGAGATGATGGAAAGCGAGACGCCTCCACATGCTTCCTCGCCCCTTAGGGCGGACGACTTCGAAGTGTCATCCCAGAAGGTCTCCCCCAATCATCAAATGTCGCGAGGGGCAATGAAGGCAGCGCCCAAAGGTGATACTTCGGTCATCCAGGGTCTGGGGTGTGCAGCCCCTACGGGGAGCAACAATAAAGGCCCCGGACTATCCGGTTTACAGCCGAAGACGACTCTAGGGTCGAGTAAACATATCCCTTCGAAGGGAGTTCGTACTCCATGGACATAGCACTATATGTGGAATAGAATGGTGGTTGTGGAGAAGACAAAAAGGGAGAAGATTGTCTCACATCAACTAGGCGTATCAACGGGCTATGGAGATGCCCATTAATAGATATCAATGTGAGTGAGTAGGGATTGCCATGCAACGGATGCACTAGAGCTATAAGTACATGAAATCTCAACAAAAAGAACTAAGTGGGTGTGCATCCAACTTGCTTGCTCACGAAGACCTAGGGCATTTTGAGGAAGCCCATCGTTCGAATATACAAGCCAAGTTCTATAAAGAAAAATTCCCACTAGTATATGAAAGTGATAGCATAGGAGACTCTCTATCATGAAGATCATGGTGTTACTTTGAAGCACAAGTGTGGAAAAAAGGATAGTAGTATTGCCCCTTTTTATTTATTTATTTATTCTCTTCTTTGGCCTTCTTTTTATATTTGGCCTTTCTCTTCTTTTTTCTGTTTTTTTATTGGGACAATACTCTATGAATGATGATCATCACACTTCTATTTATTTACAACTCAATGATTACAACTCAATACTAGAACAAAGTATGACTCTATATGAATGCCTCCGGCGGTATACCGGGATAGCAATGATGCATGAGTGACTTATATGAAAGAATTATGAATGGTGGCCTTGCCACAACTAAAATCTCAACTACACGATCATGCGAAGCAATATGACAATGATGGAACGTGTCATAGTAAACGGAATGGTGGAAAGTTGCATGGCAATATATCTCAGAATGGCTATGGAAATGCCATGATAGGTAGGTATGGTGGCTGTTTTGAGGAAGGTATATGGTGGGTGTATGATACCGGCGAAAGGTGCGCGGTATTAGAGAGGCTAGCAATGGTGGAAGGTTGAGAGTGCGTATAATCCATGGACTCAACATTAGTCATCAAGAACACACATAATTATTGCAAAAATCTATTAGTTATCGAAGCAAAGTACTATGCGCATGCTCCTAGGGGGATAGATTGGTAGGAAAAGACCATCGCTCGTCCCCGACCGCCACTCATAAGGAGGACAATCAATAAATACATCATGCTCCGACTTCTTAACATAACGGTTCACCATACGTGCATGCTACGGGAATCACAAACTTCAACACAAGCATTTCTCAAATTCACAACTACTCAACTAGCACGACTCTAATATCAACATCTCCATATCTCAAAACAATTATCAAGTTTCAAACTTCTCATAGTATTCAACACACTCATAAGAATTTTTTTATTAATCTTGAATGCCTAAAATAATTATAGCAAATTACCATGATGTTTTGTAGAACTCTCAAAATAATCTAAGTGAAGCACGAGAGAACAAAAGTTTCTATAAAACAAATCCACCATCATGCTCTAAAAGATATAAGTGAAGCACTAGAGCAAAAACTATATAACTCAAAAGATATAAGTGAAGCACATAGAGTATTCTAACAATTTCCGAATCATGTGTCTCTCTCTCAAAAAGGTGTGTGCAGCAAGGATGATTGTGGAAAACTAACAAATAAAGACTCAAATAATACAAGATGCTCCAAGCAAAACACATATCATGTGGTAAATAAAAATATAGCTCCAAGTAAAGTTACCGATAGAAGTAGACGAAAGAGGGGATGCCTTCCGGGGCATCCCCAAGCTTTGGATTTTAGGTGTCATTAGATTATATTGGGTTGCCATGGGAATCCCCAAGCTTAGGCTCTTGCCACTCCTTGTTCCATAATCCATCAAATATTTTACCCAAAACATGAAAACTTCAAAACACAAAACTTAAAGTAGAAAATCTCGCGAGCTCCGTTAGCGAAAGAAAACAAAACACCACTTCAAGGTACTGTAATGAACTCATTATTTATTTATATTGGTGTTAACCTACTTTATTACAACTTCTCTATGGTTTATAAACTATTTTACTAGCCATAGATTCATTAAAATAAGCAAACAACACACGAAAAACAGAATCTGTCAAAAACAGAACGGTCTGTAGTAATCTGTAGCTAACGGAAGATCTGGAACCCCAACAATTCTAAAATAAATTGATGGACGTGAGGAATTTATCTATTAATCATCTGCAAAAATAATTAACTAAATATCACTTTCCAAATAAAATGGCAGCAGTTCTCGTGAGCGCTAAAGTTTCTGTTTTTTACAGCAAGATTAAAAAGACTTTCCCCAAGTCTTCCCAACGGTTCTACTTGGCACAAACACTAATTAAACACAACCAAAACAGAGTCTAGATAAATTATTCATTACTAAACAGGAGCAAAAAGCAAGGAACAAAAATAAAATTGGGTTGCCTCCCAACAAGCGCTATCGTTTGACGCCCCTAGCTAGGCATGAAAGCAAGGATAGATCTAGGTATTGCCATCTTTGGATGGCAATTCATAAGTGGCTCTCACAATAGATTCATAAGGTAATTTAATTTTATTTCTCGGGAAGTGTTCCATGCCTTTCCTTAACGGAAATTGGAATCTAATATTCCCTTCCTTCATATCAATAATTGCACCAATCGTTCTAAGGAAAGGTCTACCAAGAATAATAGGACATGAAGGATTGCAATCTATATCAACAACAATAAAATCCACAGGCACATAATTCCTATTTGCAACAATAAGAACATCATTAATTCTTCCCATAGGTTTCTTAATAGTGGAATCCACAAGGTGTAAGTTTAAAGAGCAATCATCAAAATCACGGAAACCTAGCAAATCGCACAAAGTCTTTGGAATCATGGAAACACTAGCACCCAAATCACACAAAGCATAGCATTCATGATATTTAATATTAATTTTAATAGTAGGTTCCCACTCATCATAAATTTTTCTTGGGACAGAAACTTCCAACTCAAGTTTTTCTTCATAAGATTTCATCAAAGCATCAACGATATGTTTGGTAAAGGCTTTATTTTGACTACAAGCATGAGGAGAATTTAGCACGGATTGCAACAAGGAAATACAATCTATCAAAGAGCAATTATCATATTTAAATTCCTTGAAATCCAAAATAGTGGGTTCATTATTATTTAAAGTTTTGACTTTTTCAATCCCACTTTTAACAATTTTAGCATCAAGATCTAAAGACTCCGAATTTTTGGAACGTCTTCTAGGTAAAGGTGGATCATATTCAGTCCCATCATTATCAAGATTCATATTGCAAAACAAATATTTAAAAGGGGACACATCAATAACTTTTAGATCTTCATCTTTATTATCATGGAAACTAGAAGAACACGCTTTTATAAAGCAATCTTTCTTAGCACGCATCCTAGCGGTTCTTTCTTTGCACTCATCAATGGAAATTTTCATGCTTTGAGAGACTCATTGATATCATGCTTAGGAGGAATAGATCTAAGTTTCAAAGAATCAACATCAAGAGAAATTCTATCAACGTTCCTAGCCAACTCATCAATATTAAGCAATTTTTCTTCAATCAAAGCATTGAAATTATTTTGCGAGGCAATAAATTCTTTAATATTAGATTCAAAATCTTAGGGTATCTTATTAAAATTTCCATAAGAATTGTTGTAGGAATTACTATAATTATTAGAGGAATTACTAGGATACGGCCTAGGATTAAAGTTTCCTCTATACGTGTTGTTACCAAAATTATTCCTACCAACAAAATTCACATCCAAAGATTCATTATTATTCTCGATCAAAGTAGACAAAGGCATATCATTAGGATCAAAAGAAACACTTTTATTAGCAAATAATTTCATAAGTTCATCCATCTTACCACTCAGAACATTAATTTCTTCTATCACGTGCACTTTCTTATTAGTAGATCTTTCAGTGTGCCATTGAGAATAATTAACCGTAATATCATCTAGGAGTTTAGTAGCTTCTCCTAAAGTGATTTCCATAAAAGTGCCTCCTGCAGCCGAATCTAAAAGATTTCTAGAAGCAAAATTCAATCCGGCATAAATTTTTTGTATAATCATCCACAAATTCAAACCATGTGTAGGGCAATTACGTATCATTAATTTCATCCTCTCCCAAGCTTGTGCAACATGTTCATGATGAAGTTGCTTAAAATTCATAATATCTTTTCTAAGAGAGATGATCTTCGCGGGAGGAAAATACTTAGAGATAAAAGCATCTTTGCACTTATTCCACGAATCAATACTATTTTTAGGCAAAGACGAAAACCAAGCTTTAGCACGATCTCTAAGTGAAAAAGGAAATAGCTTCAATTTAACAATATCATTGTCCACAACTTTCTTCTTTTGCATATCACACAGATCAACAAAGTTGTTTAGATGGGTAGCGGCATCTTCACTAGGAAGGCTGGAAAACGGATCTTTCATGACAAGATTCAGCAAAGCAACATTTATTTCACAAGATTCAACATCGGTAAGAGGAGCAATCAGAGTGCTAATAAAATCATTGTTGTTGGTATTGGTAAGGTCACACAATTTGGTATTATCTTGAGTCATCATGACAAGCAAGCAATTCGACACACAAGCAAAGAAGAGACGGGCAAAAAGAGGCGAATAGAGAAAGAGAGGGAGGATGGAGAGAGAGGGCGAATAAAATGGCAAGTGTGAAGTGGGGGAGAGGAAAACGAGAGGCAAATGGAAAATAATGTAATGCAGGAGATAAGGGTTTGTGATGGGTACTTGGTATGTTGACTTTTGTGTAGACTCCCCGACAATGGCGCCAGAAATCCTTGAAGAGGAAAGGGTGATGCAGCAGAGCATCATAAGTATTTCCCTCAGTTTTTGAGAACCAAGGTATCAATCCAGTAGGACGCCACGCATGAGTCCCTCGCACCTACACAAACAAATAAACTCCTCGCAACCAACGTGATAAAGGGGTTGTCAAGCCTTTCATGGTCACCTACGAGAGTGAGAGCTGATAGATATGATAAGATAATATTTTTGGTATTTTTATGATAAAGAGAAATAAAGATGCAAGTAAAATAAATGGCAAAGGAAATAACTAAGTATTGGAAGATTAATATGATGGAAAATAGATCCGGGTGCCATAGGTTTCACTAGAGGCTTCTCTCGAGAGCATAAGTATTACGGTGGGTGAACAAATTACTGTTGAGCAATTGATAGAATTGACCATAGTTATGAGAATATCTAGGTATGATCATGTATATAGGCATCACGTCCAAGACAAGTAGACCGACTCCTGCCTGCATCCATTACTATTACTCCACACATCGACCGCTATCTAGCATGCATCTAGAGTATTAAGTTCAAGAGAACAGAGTAATGCTTTAAGCAAGATGACATGATGTAGAGGGATAAACTCATGCAATATGATATAAACCCCATCTTGTTATCCTTGATGGCAACAATACAATACGTGCCTTGCTGCCCTTACTGTCATTGGGAAAGGATACCGCAAGATTGAACCCAAAGTTAAGCACTTCTCCCATTGCAAGAAAGATCAATCTAGTAGGCCAAACAAAATGATAATTCGAAGAGACTTGCAAAGATAACCAATCATACATAAAAGAATTCAGAGAAGATTCAAGTATTATTCATACATAAACTTGATCATAAACCCACAATTCATCGATCTCAACAAACACACCGCAAAAGAAGATTACATTGAATAGATCTCCACAATACAGGGGGAGAACTTTGTATTGAGACCCAAAAAGAGAGAAGAAGCCATCTAGCTAATAACTATGTACCCGTAGGTCTAGAGTAAACTAATCACACTTCATCGAAGGGGCTATGGTATTGATGTAGAAGCCCTCCATGGTCGATGCCCCCTCCAGCGGAGCTCCGGGAAAGGCCCCAAGAGGGATCTCGTGGATACAGAAAGTTACGGCGGTGGAATTAGAGTTTTGGCTCCGTATCTGGTAGTTTGGGGGTACGTAGGTATATATAGGAGGAAGGAGTACATCGGTGGAGCAACGTGGGCCCCACGAGGGTGGAGGGCGCGCCTGGGGGGGGAGGGGGGGGGTAGGCACGCCCCCTACCTCGTGCCTTCCTGGTTGAATGCTTGACGTAGGGTCCAAGTCCTCTAGATCATGTTCGTTCCGGAAATCACATTCCCGAAGGTTTCATTCCGTTTGGACTCCGTTTGATATTCTTTTTCTGCAAAACCCTAAAATAGGAAAAAAAACAGCAATTCTGGGTTGGGCCTCCGGTTAATAGGTTAGTCCCAAAAATAATATAAAAGTGTATAATAAAGCCCAATAATGTCCAAAACAGGATATAATATAGCATGGAACAATAAAAAATTATAGATACGTTGGAGACATATCAAATCTCTGCAAGCCTCCCAGCCATGTCCGGACCCAGCCTTCAAGGCCGGTGGGTGGCCTCCTCTGTTACCGAGGAGGATATCGCGAAGCTCCAAGTGGCAAGGTACCTGACCACGGAAATCCCCCCAGGCTCCCTGCTAAGGGGCAGGTTACTCCTGTCCCCAGATCCGGCTAGAGGGTCGTATTCATCTCCCACTTCGTCCGGGGGCTAGGGTTCGCTCTCCACCCATTCGTTCATAGCCTCATGTTCTATTACGGGCTAGATTTCCACGATCTAGCCCCAGACTCCTTTCTTTACATCTCAGCATTCATTGTCATGTGCGAGGCCTTTCTCCGCATTCCCCCACACTTCGGCTTGTGGCTCAAGACCTTTAATGTGAAGCCAAAGGTAGTCGACGGGGAGCAAGCGGAGTGTGGTGGTGCTATGGTGAGCAAACTCGCCAATACTTTTTGGCCAAAGGGCTCCTTCAGAGAAATTTCCAACCTATGGCAGCGGGAGTGGTTCTACATCACTGAACCCCGCGGTACCAAGTGGGCAGCTACACATGCCTTCCAATCTAGCCCTCCGTCACGACTTGCATCATGGATTAATAAGGGGTTGGACTGGGGATCAATTGGTGAAGTGCAGATGCTACAAAGCCGTATCCGAAGTCTCTTTGAAAAGGACACCGACCTCATCAACGTGATCCAGGTAATGCTAGTCCGCCGGGTCCTGCCGTGCCAACGACGGCCTCTCCGCCTATGGGAGTTCAATCCAGAAGGACCACGGACACTTCAGCACTTCTTCGGCATAACACATAGAGGGATGTGGAAGTTATTCTTCGGAACCCGAAAGCAGTGGCCGGATACGACTGAGGACATCGGCCTCGACTGCAACCATTCAGATACCTCGGTAAGCACTCGACTCTGGAACACAGCTTAGTTAATTACACCGTATCAACATACTGAGAAACTGTCTTCGACCAGGGATGGATAAAGAAGGCGGAGCTAATTAGGTGTTCGGCTCTGCTTCCCGAAGACTCAGCTGATCCCGTGTTGACAAGGATGTTGGCCCCGACGTCATATGAAGTGCCGGCGAAGGAGGACAAAGAGGAGAGCAAAAAGGCCAGGGGTGGTTCCCACTCTAAAGGTACACCGAACGCTATGTCCGGGGAGACCAGAACTCCCTCTTCTGAAGACGAAGGGAAAGAAAAAGCTGATATCCCTTCTCCCCAAGGGAAGAAAAGGACCGCCTCCAAAGATTTGAAGGTAGAAGCTCCCAAGAGAGGGAAGATGTCCTTGTCTTACGGTTCGGGTTCGGAAGACGACATTGCCGCGTAGTTCATTCGTAAGGACAAGCCTTTCGCCGAATCGTAAGTGAACAAGGGTATTTCTAGACATATCTCGTTCTTTTCAGGCCACAAGGGTAACATCTTAAATATATGTTTGTAGTCTGGCCCGTAGTCTTCCTCAACAGTCCTCCTCCTCGGGTGACGTGCTTCCAGAGATGATGGAAAGTGAGATGCCTCCACATGCTTCCTCGCCCCTTAGGGCGGACGACTTCGAAGTGGCATCCCGGAAGGTCTCCCCCGATCATCAAATGGCACGAGGGGCAATGAAGGGAGCGCCCGAAGGTGATACTTCGGTCATCCAGGGTCTGGGGTGTGTAGCCCCTACGGGGAGAAACAATAAAGGCCCCGGAAAATCCGGTTTACAGCCGAAGACGACTCTAGGGTCGAGTAAACATATCCCTTCGAAGGGCGTTCATACTCCTGTAGCCGCTTCCAGGAGTCCAGAGGCGCCGGATAAATTAATAGGCATGTTGCAGAATGCGTCCATCTTAGAGGAACATCGTACCTTAATGTGTATGGTAGTTGAGAGGATTCTGTCCGCAAGAAGAAGATTGAATGAAGCCTTCACGGGCCTACTAAGAGGCTTTGAGGTATGCAATGTAATATCTTAACCACTCTTTTCACGCCGAATGCGCCTGTGTATGGATAGTAGCCCCTGAGACTCTGGTCGGCTTCCATGGTGAGGCTATCAGAGGATGAAAAAGATATGCCCAATAAATGACATGATTAATTTGAGTACAGGCTGGTATGTCAACGGCAACTGCCCATGCTGCGGAAGTTGCAGATTGAAAGCAGAAACTTGAGTCAGCGGATGAGGACATTACTCTTATCAACAGGCGGCTCGACGAGGCACAAGGTATGTTTTGAGGCCGTCAGCTTATGCATGTATGCTAATATGAGCACGAAGCTAAAAATTATATACTGGGACATGCATAATTGCAGATGGTGCTACTGCAGTTGAGACCCTTCGAGCTAAACTTGCCCGGGCCAAGGAGCAAGCCAAGGTGAGCAATGCGGCTGTCAAGAAGGGAGCTGCTAAGTTAAAGGCTGAACAAGCCGCTCCGCGCTAGTGCGAGGAGAGAACATCTACCATAGCGCGAGAGCTGAAAGATGCCACAAGCCAATGTGAATCACTCGAGAAGGATTACAAAGCCAAGGCAGCCGAACTCAACAAGGCTTTACAAGAGGCGCGAGAGGCACGGTCCGAGTCTAGAGCGGCTCGGGAGGAGATCTGACAAGCTGGGGAGATAGCGACTGGTAAGCCCTTTCTATTACAGACTAAATTTGGCGACCCGAAGTATGCCTTGCTTAATCAATTGTGGAGTTCTCCAGACTCATTGTTGGACCTGTCGAAGAGTGTGGTCGATGCGGTGCAGTTGTATCAAGCGCAAGACGGGCGTGCAGTGGAGAAGCTTTTCTGGTCACAGTTCAACGTGCCAAAGCTTCTGTCGTTGCTTAACAAACAAATGGCCCAGTGGGCCGACCTCCACAAGGTGTCCGGAGCTGCCATGAAGGAAGTCGTGGTCCGACTGTGGCCAACTGGGCCAATTCCGAATAGTTATTTTGGTTTGGTGCAGCGACTTGTTGATGCGGTGCCGCGTATCGACGCCGTTAAACAGTTGGACTTGCATTGAAGGTGCACGGATGGCCTTTGCCCGCGTCAAGACGTACTGGGCGAAAATGAAGGCCGCCGATGTTGCAGCAAATAGTCCACCCGAGGGCAAGGACCATCGCACGCCGGAGCATTATTTTGAAGATGTCCTAGAGGGCGCCCACTTGATAGAGGGTCAGTGCTCGAAGAATATTATGTTGAAGTGAATGTATCGGAATTGTGATAACAATATAATGATATATTAAGGCTGTGTTATATTTATGCCTTTTGCTGGAAAGGCATTTCCTCCTATGCGGCCGTTTTTTATAGTCTAAAGGTTTGCCAGTCGTCGGCTTCAGCCCCCTCGCATATAATGTGGGGGTGTTCGGAATAGCAAATGACTACACTTGACCCAATGTCTTGGTCCGTGAAGGAGGTTTCAATGCGGCGAACTAGGCAATCAGACTATAGGGCTTTAACACCTTCACTTAACCATAGGAGTTTGACGGTGGGTCTACGATATAGCCCCTTGTATGTATGCGGTTATCCGAATACGGCTGCGCTACATAGGTGACCGGAAAATGGTCCTTCGTGTTATACGGAAGAAATCGCAAAAGATATTAATAAGTCACCGAGTGGTTGACCAGCTCTCACCGCATCATGACAGTCATTTTTTGGCTTTCTCTATTGAGGTGCTTAACCAGGTGAACCGGAAACACAATCGCAGTAGTTCTCCCTTTACTACCCTAGCTGATAGAGTGGAACATAAGGTAGTAAGCACAGGAGCCGGGCAACCCAACTATTGACCAAAGACATGATTCAGAGCTGATGCATATAATGCCAAAACTCATGACGCCGAAGTATGTTGTAGAGTTGTTCAGACTTGTTGGCAATTTAATATATTGCCGTATTGATCCCCTGGCGATTAGTGCCGAGGTTTGTATGTGAAACCACCAAAAAGGTAAAATACAGTTCTATAAGGAAAAAATAAATACTAAAGACGGATTATGTCCACTGGAATCTGATTGATACGTCGAGCACAATCTTACTGATTATAACACCTCTACCCAGGTCATTTTACATGCCAGGGGTCGAAGGCTGAGGAAAAAGGCTATATCTAGGTTTTTAATAGAGTGTTTGGTCTACAATAGATCTTTTGGACCTCTTGTCGCACGTCTCCGCTGCCTTTGCCTTAGCAAAGAGGATTCCTTAAAAGGAGCAATCTTTGGTTGCCTCGACGAAACTGGGCTCCGAATGAGTCCTTGCTGGTCCATAGGACTTACAAGTTTTGATTCATCTATGACAAAAGATAAGAAATAGTTTAAAAAGAAGTGAGAAAAGTTGTAGGAGGACGAACCGTGTTGTAGGTCTGTCCGCATTGTGCCTCCTCCGACGACCAAGGTATTTTAAGTGCATAATTATGCATGGGTGATGTGAACTTCGCAGGCATATGCGGTGAACGACGGAGGCAGAACTGCTAATCCAACTCGAAAATTGACCGGTCTTGTGTAGTAGTGGCCGGTGGCTTAATGGACGATAAGGTATGCGGTTTAACAAGTCTGCTATGTACTTTGGCTGTGATGGTCGTGGTAGACTCCTTGGAACGGAGGGGTTGTTCCATTTTTCCAGTGATCGTTATGACGCCATGTGGACCGGGCATCTTAAGCTTTAAATAGGCGTAGTGTGGGACCGCATTGAAACGAGCGAACATGGTCCGCCCAAGCAGTGCATGGTATCCATTGCAGTACGGAACAATATCGAAGATCAAGGCTTTGCTTCGGAAGTTGTCTGGCGAACCGAAGACGACTTCCAATGTGATTGAGCCCACATAGTGAGCTTCTTCGCCAGGTATTACACCGTTAAAGGTAGTTGTGGTGGGCTGGATCCTTGAGGGATCAATGCCCATTTTGCAAACAGTGTCTTGATAGAGCAAATTAAGGCTACTGCCGCCGTCCAGAAGGACTCGTGTGAGATGGAATCCATCAATGATTGGGTTGAGGACCAAAGCTGCCGAACCCTTGTGATGGATACCTGTTGGGTGGTCATTGTGATCAAAAGTGATCAGACAGGCTGCCCATGGGTTAAATTTTGGTATGACCGGCTTTATGGCATAGTCGTCTCGTGGTATGCACTTGCACTCCCTCGTAGGGATATGCGTCACAGATATCATGTTTACTGTTTTTACTTCGGGGGGGAATTGCTTTCATCCCCCGTGTTTGGCTGGCGAGTCTCCTTGTCTTCCCTGTCACTAGGCGGCCCCTTCCCTTTGTGTTTGGCGTTGAGCTTGCTTGCTTGCTTGAAAACCCAACAATTTTTGTTGGTATGGTTGGCGGGATTGTCGGGGTTGCCATGAATTTGACAGGGCCGATCCAGTATCCAGTATAAACTGGATGGGCCATCTTTGTTTGCCTTGAATGGCTTCTTCCGTTGACCGGATTTGGAACCACAGAATCTGGCATTGACCGCCATGTCTTGGGTTCCTACATTATTGTTTCAACGCTTGTTTTTATTGCGTCCAGGCTTGCCATTGCCATCCCTAACCTCAGAGGTGCCAGGATAACTGGTGCTATTGTTAAGGCAGGCCAGCCAACTATCTTCTCCCATGCAGAAGCGGGTCATTAGTCCAGTAAGAGCTGCCATAGACTTTGGTTTTTCTTGGTTGAGGTGACGGGCCAGCCATTCATCTCGGGCGCTATGTTTAAAAGCCATTAGGGCTTCGGCGTTCGGACAGTCGATGATTTGGTTCTTTTTAATTAAGAATCTAGTCCAGAGCTTCCTGGCTGACTCTCTGGGCTGCTGGATGATGTTACTGAGGGCATTGGCATCGGGAGGCCGGACATATGTACCTTGGAAGTTGTCACGAAAGGCGTCTTCCAGGTCTTCCCAGTTGCCAATAAAGTTTTCTGGGTGGCTGTTTAGCCAGTGCCGGGCTGGTCCCTTTAGTTTTAGTGGGAGGTATTTGATGGCATGAAGATCATCACCGCAGGCCATATGAATATGGAGAAGAAAATCCTCAATCCATACCACGGGATCTGTTGTTCCATCATACGATTCGATATTCAGAGGCTTGAACCCTTCTGGGAATTCATGCTCCATTACTTCATCAATGAAGGAGAGGGGGTGTGCGGCGCCTCTATATCGGGCCAAGTTGTGACGTAGCTCGGATGGAGTCCGTCTGCCGTTTTCGGCCCGGGCGTGATTATGCTTGTCACGTCTGGCTAGATAGTCGTCGTCGCGCGTCGGGGAATGCCCCTGCTATCGGTAGATCAATCTAGTCTGACCTGCTCTATTGTCTAGGTCTTGCTGCAGGTCATATGTATATCCCCGAGCTATTACATCTCTATCTTTACGACGAGGTAGTATGGGTTGCCGTTTTGTCCCGGCCATGAGGTGGTCGGTCAGCCGCATTACGTGCTGATGGTGTGGGATCGAGGGTCTCGTCGTCAAATTGGGGTAGCAGTTTACGCTTCGGGTAACTTTTGGTCGGGCGTTCAAGGCCATATTCCTCGGCTTCTAGGACATTAGTCCACCTATCATTGAGTAGATCTTGATTAGCTTGAAGCTGCTGCTGCTTCTTTTTCAAGCTCCTTACAGTGGCAATTAGCCGGCGCTTAAAGCGCTCCTGCTCGAGAGGTTCCTCAGGCACGATAAAATCCTTGTTACCGAGGCTCACCTCATCCTTGGAGAGTGGAAGATAATTGTTGTCCTTCGAGACTTCGTTTTCAGCCTGTTCATCAGGGCTAACATGCACATCTTCCCGATTGTCCTGTTCGAAAGTTGGCTTTACGGGGTCTTCTTTGTCTTCGGCATCCTTCGGAGTGTTGTTGTCTCCTGTGCCGGTATTTTTGTCTTTTCCACGGCGTGATTTAGAGTGGCGCCGCTAACGTCGATGCTTTGGCTGTGTCTCAGGAGGCTTATCCTCGACCGGATCTTCTGTATCATCGCCGTCATACGAAGAGGTGGTCGTCCAACATCCGGTAAACGGTGGGTTTTCGGCCTTCTCCTCCCCGGCATCGTCTTCCATACCATCAATGTCTTCGGAGCCATAGTCGAGCATGTGAGTTAAGTCCTCGACGGTGGCTATGTAGTGGGTGGTGGGTGGGACATAAAATTCCCTACTCCCAGCCCCTAGTCCGGGTGGGTGTAGTTCGGATATCGCTCCTCTGTAATGATGAGGGATCGCACCAAGTTCATAGCCTCGCTTAAAGGCGAGGTTTGACCAGGGAGAAGGAAACTCGTGGAATATGGCAGGAGGGAAACTCCTTGGCCGGTCTCACACGATGCTGACTCCGAGGGTTCGGAGCCACTGCCCGAAGAAGACTCCGGCTTCATGATGGTTGCCAGCGACACTACTTCCTCCGGTTCTCTTGTGTTGGACTTAGTGGCCGCAGATAGTCCGGTGGGCTCAGTAATTCCGTCTTCGGACATGGCGACATGCTCCGGATCTAAAGCCAGAGCGGAGGTTGGGGTCGTCAACCCTTGGAAGATCAAGTCTCCTTGGGTATCAGCGACATAATCCAGATTTCCAAAACTAATCTGGTGACCTGGGGCGTAGCTGTCAATCTGCTCTAGATGCCCAAGTGAGCTGGCCCGCAGTGCAAGGCCGCCGAATACGAAGAGCTGGCTGGGGAGAAAATCCTCCCGCAGGGCAGCATTGTTGTAGATGACTGATGGAGCCATCGAACCTTCTGATGACGACGCAGCGGAACTCTCAATGAAAGCACCAATGTCGGTGTCAAAACCGGTGGATCTCGTGTAGCGGGCCCCAAACTGTGCGTCTAGGGTCGATGGTAACAGGAGACGGGGACACAGTGTTTACCCAGGTTCGGGCCCTCTTGATGGAGGTAATACCCTACTTCCTGCTTGATTGATCTTGATGAATATGAGAATTACAAGAGTTGATCCACCCCGACATCGTAATGGCTAAACCCTAGATGTCTAGCATGTATGATTGTGATTCCCTCTACAGACCTAACCCTTCGGTTTATATAGACATCGGAGGGGCCTAGGGTTGTACAGAGTCGGTTTACAAAGGAAGGAAACTACATATCCGAATGCCAAGCTTGCCATCCACGCAAAGGAGAGCCCCATCTGGACACGGGAAGAAGTCTTCTATCTTGTATCTTCGTAGCCCATGAGTTCGGCCCATGTTACATAGTCCGGACGTCCGAGGACCCCTTAATCCAGGTCTCCCTCAGCGGCTGGCGTCGATGAACCCGACCGGCTACTGGCAGTGAAGCGCTCGGCAAGACGGCCATGGAGGAAGGCGTTGTTCATGTCCATCTAGTGAACGAGCCACTTGCAAGCGGCAGCGATGGTGAGGACGAGCAGACAGTGGCCGCCTAGACGATGGGAAAGAATATCTCGTCGAAGTCCATGCTAGGATGTCGTGAGAATCCACGCACGACCGACCGTGCCTTGTACCATTCCAGCGTGACGTCGGCCTTGAGTTTGTGTCAAAACAACCACTTGTTAGTGATGATGTTAGCGCTCGGCGTGCGTGGGACGAGGCTCCACGTCTGGTTCTCCATTAGTGCCCTGTACTGTACCTCCATTGCAGCTAGCCAATGGGGGTCACGCAATGCAGCACACAAGGTCTTAGTGATGGCGGAGATGGCGGAATCGGTAGTGGATGTGGTTAGGGCTTGGTTGTATTTAGGATTGGGAAGGAACTGGCCCGCATGAGCTCGGGTGACCATGGTGTGTGTGGGCATAGGGGATGGCCGCCGGAGGGGGGGTGTTTCGCACGGGTTGGTGGAGGCGATGGGTTGGCTGGTGCAGGAGGAGAGCTCGGACCTGATTAGGCAGTGGGCACTATAAAAAAATACACTTCCGTGATGATGCGTGTTTGTATCAGTAGGTCACGTATTCTGTCATGCATGTACATCGATGACGATTTTATGACAGAATCAAGATAGTCATACCTATGCTGTCGTACAAGTGTTCCATGACATTACCAACATTATCATCACGGAAATGTCCACTTCCATGACGATAAATCGCATGTCATAGAATTGCTTTTATCAAGGGTGATCGACACGTGGCATCCACCGTAACGGGTCATCGTTAAGCTATCGGGTCCGGTTTTGGATCCGATAACCCGCTAACAACCACGACCAATGCTGATTTTCCACGTGTAAAATTCTCATTGGCTGGAGGAACCACATGTCAGCTCCGCGTTGGCACAGGTGTCACTCATCCAATGGGCGAGATGCGCCTATGATATGTTGACACGTGGACCGGCCCAAAAGTGACCCATAAAGATTAGATGGGCTGGCCCAACTAAAGCCCCACAAGATTTAGCGGATCATAATGGGCCGGCCCACCTAAAGGTCCACAAGATTTTGCAGACCATAATGGGTCGGCCTAGCTAAAGGCCCAACATTCTCAGTTAAGGCCCGTATGGCTAGTGTGAAATCGGCCTGCCAACGGCCCGTCCTAAACTTGTCATCATCGCGGCCCATGGTCACTTCTGGCCCATTAACAACATGCTAAGTATTTGGGCTGAATTACGGCCCGGTGTGTTTCCGTCCTGTTAAAGGTCCTGCTTCATTAGGGCCCATTTATAGGCCATTGAAACTTTCGGCCCATAAAAGATCATGACGGATATGGGTCATATTCGGCCATGTCTGACATTCGGCCTATTAGAGGCCCACTATTAATTTGGGCCACATTCAGCCTGTTGTGACTTTTGACCTGTTAACGTAACACGTTATCCATGGGCCATATGTGGCCCAACGTCACATCGGGCCTACTAACGGCCCATATAAAAATGACACAAATCAAGCCTGACCGAACTTCTGGCCTGTTGAAGGCCCGGGTAGTATGTCGGCGCATTTACGACCCGTCTGAATTTCGGCCTATGGACAATCCGCATTGTAAATGGGCCACCATTTCGGCCTGCTAAGACCAGTGGGTTATTTGGCACAATCAGGGCCCAATCTTAATTTAGGCCTATTAAAGGCCCATGTTTTTTTATGGGCTCGAGATATTTACACCTGTAAATGGCCTATTATTACCGAGGGCCCAAATTATGTTTAGGTCTGTTAAAGGCCCACTGTGGGCACAGGCCTACCAAAAAAATATGAAAGCTTATGCTGATTTAGGACGAAATATTTTTAGTGCGCTACATGCAAATTTCAGCCCAGAATTGTTTTTAGCCCAATTGGAATGGGTCCGATGAATGTTGGCATGTTGGGATCCTACGAAGCTTTCGGTCGAATACATTACTAAGATAAACCTACACTATACAAAAATAGTGTCGTAATTACTGCAGCCTTTGGCAGCATCATAAATGGTGTATCAGAACAAAATAAATTCCAACCATACAACAAAAGGTCTATTGGCATAAAGTTTACAGTTCTTGCAGATAAAAGCACCGTCAGATGTATAGAAGCATATATCATTTGACCTGAGTGCTAATGTTTCAGGCTAGAGAATCTAATGGAGCAGCATGATCTTCCCCTTTTTTCCGCCATTACTCTTGAACAACGAAGCAAATGTCTGATAGTCTGGTTTCAAAACCATTCATATCTTCACAACATTTGTCAACCACTATTCTTGTTTCTGAAACAACATCTGTTAGGGATTGGACTTGTGTCTGGAGCACATATATATCACTCTGTCTAGCCGGAAGATTTTGTTCAGTAGGCGATTTGGACGAGGTTACCTTGACAACCAACCCAGAATTACACAGGAAGGTGCTTTTTGCATTGTTACTGGAGAGATACCGACGCACTTCAGCAAGAGGTGACATTGTGCCTGTGGTAGCCTTGTCACCTTCAGGTGGTTGTGGCTGTTCAATCATTTGTTCCATTGCTTGCTGAAAGTTTGAACTTGTAGATTAGTGTACCAGACAAGTTAATAGTGAGACAAAAAACAAACAAAGTAGGTTTCACATTTATACATAACTTATTTTGGTGAACTACTGTAATACATTAGCATGTATTGTAGTGCCAAATACATAATAAAATCACTTTCAGAACATATGTCCATGTAGCATGCCTAATGTATTGTCTATTTCCTCACATTAATTGACATCTAAGGATTAAGAGACATGGTTTAAAGTAGGATGAACATAGTATGACATCATTCATATCATGGGCAAACATATATAAAAAAACATGCTATTGTATCATTGTGTGCGTACGTGAACATTAGAACTAGATTACAGATCAAGACCAAAAGAATATCCTTCATCTCTTTTAAACCATGTAAGCTGAAATGATACATTAATACAACTGTGTATAAAAGTGAAAAGAGTAACTGACATTGGCTGCAAACCAAGTAGTTAAATGAACTCATCACAGTACCAATCAGTTCAAAGGCAGGAGGAGTAAGGACTTACAACAACGGCTTGAACTTGTGTGCTCATGCCCTTCATCTTGCTGGTGTGGCAATCCTTGAAGATTTGCACTGCATTCGGTTCAGGTTCTTTTTGGTCCGCATGGGTTTTCCTCTGTATTTGGAACAAGTCAATATAGATATGATAATATGTCACAAAAAAGAAGGAACTAGCAGCTATTTACAAGAGCCTCACAGTGTGTAATATAGCTACGAGATCTTGTTGTCTGTTGGAATTTCACTTTAGAACGGTTGGTCCTGTTCTTCAAAAAGTTAGCCCAGGAGAAGATACACTTGTAAGGCACATACATAAATACAAGTTCAATATGTGGTCTGATCAAATACATATACCCTACCTGATACTTTGGATCAGACCAGTGTTTAACAAGGGCTGTCCAGTCTTCATCTGTAATATATTCCACTGGAGATGTTTGGGCGATTTCATTGTTAGCCTTGCCTTCAAAGTGAGATTTTTTAAGGTGGTACCGATACTGTCGCGGAGCAGACTGAAAAACATGAGTGCATGCTTGTTTAGTTGCATCATCTTTCGGATCCAACTTGAACCTCATCTATTAAAAAATGAATGTGAGTCTTATTAGGAGGAAGCTAGAAAGTATGGCATAGAGCAAGACAATATTACAAATTGTGATGAATAACGTTACTTACGGATAAATGGTCAAGGAAGGTGTTAAACTGGGTATTGTCTTTCTCATTCCTGTACTGGATCCACGTTGGGAGGATATGCGCATGACACCTAATGGCAATGGCTTCCTCTGATACTAACTTGGCTGACTCTGTAGCATCACGTGGCCTTTTTAAAGCTGCCTCAAAATGGATCTCCATTCTTCCTCCTTTAGATTTTTTTAATCTGTCAAGCATTATCCCTGATGTCTGTTTCGGCTTGCGCCGTGGTGCTAGTTTAACAACGAATATGGAAAGTGTTAGTGCACATCAAACTGTGAGAGTACATATAAAGGAGCATGCAAGTGCAACTTGACTCGATCAGGTACCGTCTTGTTGTTGATGCTCATGATGTTCATCTGATCTTGCTAAGTCTTGTTGTGTCAGTAGTGCTTCGGAAGTAGTGTTAGGTGTGAAGGCAGCTTGGGAACTGGCCAGTTCCGAAGCAAACGAACGAGTAACTCGTTGAGATGCTGGTACAGTTGAAGCGGATGCTGCAGCTAGTGGAGCAGGTGAAACTGTGTTTGTAGATTTAGTCGGTGGACTTGGACCTTCTACTGCACTATAAGTACCAGCAGAATCTCGAGGGCAGATCATTTTCCATTTCACCCAACGAGTAACACCATTCCCTACTATATTCTTTTCCTTGCTCTTTTTTTACATTGCCATGTCAAGCCTTACCCACAACACAAAAGAACAAAATCGCTCTTCGGAACTCATTGATGCATGATACAGACAAGTAATACTTTGATGTAAGACAACCGTATGAGGATGGAATATGTAAGAAAAATAGGACGGCGTGACATATTCACAGCTACGATGGGTAAACTAAGCAGAAGGATTTTCAAGAAAATAGAAGTAATGCAAGCTAGACACCATATGAAAGATGCAACAAATATCACTCTCCCTAGTTAAAAGTGTCTTGTCATAGGTGGCATTTCGAAAAATTGGAAGCAGTACAATGTAGAAATCAATGCAAGATGCAAACACTATCAAACTGCCACGTTAAAAGCGTCCAATCATGAGTGACTGATGCGGGATACACAACAACAGTACTTTGATGTAAGAACATGGTATGATTGATAGATGCAGTGTATTCTAGACACAGAAAGGCATGTCATATGCACATGTATAACATATAAACTCAGCAGGTGCAATTTCATCAAAATAGAAGAAATACAGGCTAGAAAACATATGCAGCATGAAACCAATTATCACACTGTCAACTTAGAGCAAGCACCTGCGATTGTGGGGTACGGGAGATGAACTCATCATGTAGACTTGGGACTTCAACTTCATTAGCAGTAGCAGTGGCAAATCTGGAGAGTCTCTGTTTGCGTTGGTCCGAAGGACCACCAACATCCCCTAACTTACTATTTTCCTTCCTATTTTCTAATATTGCCTTATGAAGTCAAAACCAAAAGAAGATGAATAAAATTAGCTCTACATAACTGGTTGATGCATGATACAGATGAACACTACTTTGATGTAAGGCAAGCGCATGATAGGAGGATGGAATATATACAAAAAAAGATAGCATTGCATATTCAGACGTACGATAGGAGGATGGAATATGTATGAAAAACAGTAAGCAGAAGGCATTTCAAGAAAATTAGAAGAGATGAAAGCTAGGCACCGTATGAACATGCAACCAATATCACTCTATCAGGTAAAAAGTGTCTCGTCGTAAGTGCCATTTCAAGAAATTAGAACCAGTACAAGCTAGAAGACAATGCAAGATGCAACCTACATCACACTGCCAAGTTAAATGTGTCTTATGGGTAAGTGATCATTGCAAGTATAAGTTGTAAGCTACGCAGATGCAATTCAACAAAATCATAAGCAATACAAACTAGAAATCATACGGAACACGCAACCACATATAACAGTTCCAAGTTAGAGCAAGCACCTGTGATGGTGGAGTAGGGGAGATGTGCTCATCATCTACACGTATGTTCTAGAAACAGGAACATGTGTCATATTCACATGCATTACGTGTAAAGTAAGCAGATGCAATTCAACAAAGTTAGAAGCAATACAAGCTAGACATCATACGCAACATGCAACCACATATAATAGTGCCAAGTTAGAGCAAGCACCTGTGATGGTGGAGTAGGGGAGATGTGCTCATCATCTACACAGCTACATTGACCGTCCAGCCTTGTGTTGTCTTGCGAATCTTGTTGGTAAGATGGCAGAGTAGAATCTGTAGAGACCCTCAGTTTGAGTTGCTCCGAAGGACCACCCATCATCCACTACCGGACTAATTTCCTTCAGCTGTATTGATTTTGCATTTTGAAGTCAAACCGATAAGAAAAAGGAATAAAGTTCGCTCTTCAGAACTCATTCATGCATGATACTGATGAACACTACTTGGATGAAAGGCAAACACATGATACGAGGATGTAATATGCACGAAAATCAGGATGGCGTGACATATTCACACCTATGATGTGGTAACTAAGCAGAAGGCATTTCAACAAATTAGAAGCACTTCAAGCTAGACACCATATGAAAGGTGCAACCAATATCACTCTGCCAAGTTCAAACTGTCTGGCGTTTCAACAAATTAGAAGCAGTACATGCTAGAAATCATATGCAAGACACAACCAATATCACAGTGGGGACTTAAAGGAGCCTTATCATAAGTGACTGATGCGAGATATGCAAGAACAGTAGTCTGATGTAAGAAGATGGTGTGATCAGATATAGTATGTTCTAGAAACAGGAACAAGTGTCATATTCACAGGCATTATGTGTAAAGTAAGCAGATGCAATCCAACCAATTTAGAAGCAATACAAGATAGACATCATACGCAACATGCAAACACATATAGTAGTGCCAAGTTAGAGCAAGCACCTGTGATGGTGGAGTAGGGGAGATGTGCTCATCATCTAGACAACTACGTTGACTATCTAGCCTTGCGTTGTCTTGCGAATCTTGTTGGGAGGATGGTGGAGTAGAATATGTAGAGACCCTCCGTTTCAGTTGCTTGGAAGGACCACCATCATCCAATGCCTTACCAATTTCCTTCCGCTTTATTGGTTTTGCATTGTGAGGTCAAACCGACAAGAAAAAGGAATAAAATTCGCTCTTCAGAACTCATTCATGCATGATACATACGAGCACTACTCTGATGAAAGGCAAAGTCATGATACGAGGATGGAATATGTATGAAAAACTGAACAGCTTGACATATTCACACCTATGACGTGGTAACTAAGCAGAAGCCACTTCAACAAATTAGAAGCACTGCAAGCTAGACACCATATGGAAGGTGCAATCAATATCACTCTGCCAAGTTAAAACTATCTCGTCATAGGTGGCGTTCATCAAACTACAAGTACTACATGCTAGAAATCATATTCAGGACGCAAACCAATATCACACTGCCAACTTAAAGGTGTCCCATCATATGTGACTGATGCAGGATACACAAGAAGAGTCGTTTCATGTAAGAACATGGTGCGATAGACATATATAGTATGTAGCAAAAACAGGAAAGAGTGTCATATTCACACGTATCATGTGTAAGATAAGAAGATGCAGTTTACACTAATTAGGAGCAATACAAGCTAGACACCATATGCAACATGCAACTAGATATCACACTGTCGAGTTAGAGCAAGCACCTTGGATGGTGGAGTAGGGGAGCAAAGACTTGGAACTTGTAATGCACTAGCAGTACAAGGAGAATCCGTATAGATGCTCTGTTTACGTTGCTGCAGAGGACCACCATCATCGCCTTCCTTACTATTTTCCTTCCTCTTTTCTGATTTTTCCTTGTCAAGTCAAACCCACAAGAAAAAGGAATAAATTTGCTCTTCAGAACTCATTGATGCATCATACTGACGAACACTACTTTCATGTAAGGCAGCCGCATGATAGGACGATGGAATATGTATGAAAAATAGGACGGCGTGACATATTGACATGTATGATGTATAAAGTGTAAACTAAGCACAAGGTGTTTGAACTAGTTAGAAGCAATGCAAGTTAGAAACCATATGAAAGATGAAACCAATATCACTCTGCCAAATTAAAAGGGTGGCCTAACAAATGTATTTGACCAAATTAGAAGCAATACATAGCAATAGGCTAGAAGTAATATGCAATATGCAACAAATAAAGGTGTCTCATCGTAAGTGATTGATGCAGGATACATAAGAGAGGTAGTTTCATGTAGGAACATGGTTAACACATGGATGTTGTGTGTACCAAAAATAGGAAGGCATGTCATATTTACAGGTATAATGTGTAAACTAAGCAGATGCAATTTACTCTAATTAGAAGCACTACAAGCTACACACCGTATGCAACATGCAACCACATATCACACTGCAAAATTAGAGCAAGCACCTGCAATGGTGGTGTAAGGGAAGTGCGGCCTTCAAGTACAGAGCTACGTTCAATATCTTCATTTTAGGCTTGTTGTTTCTTGAGAATCATGTGGAGAGGATGAAACTGCATTGTTTATAAAAATAGCGTGTCTCACACTAACCCACGGGTGTGACTGTCTCATCATAAGCGATAGATGCAGGATACACAGGAACAGTAGTTTGATGTAAGAACATGGTGTGCTAGGCAGATGTAGTATGTACCAAAAACAGGAAGGCATGTCATATTCACATATATAATGTGTAAGCTAAGGAGATGCAATTTAACAAATTAGGAGCAATACAAGCTAGGCACAATGTGCAACATGCAACCAGATATAACACTGCCATGTTAGAGCAAGCACCTGGGGTTGTGGAGTAGGGGAGATGAGATTTGGAACTTGCACTGCAGTAGGAGTAGCAGGAGAATATGCAGAGATCATCTGTTTCGGGTGCTCCAGAGGACCAGCATCATTCCGTGCCTTCGTCCTTTTAGATTTTGCCTTGTCAAGTAAACACACAAGAAAAAGGAATGAAATTCAACTTCCAAATTCGTTGATGCATGACACTGATGAACACAACTTTTATGTATGGCAAGCACATTGTAGGAGGATGGAATATTAAAGAAAAACGCTAAGCAGGAGGCATTTCAACAAATTGGAAGCAATGCAATCTAGACACCATATGAAAGATCCAACCAAAATCACTCTACCAAGTTAGATGTGTCTCATTATAAGTGGCACTTCAACAAATTAGAGGCAATACATGTTTGAAATGATATGCAAGATGCAACCAATATTACACTGTCAACTTGAAGGTGTCTCGTCAAAAGTGATTGATGAGGGATACACAAGAAAAGTAGTTTGATGTAAGAACATGGTTAATAGAAAGACGTAATATGTACCATAAACAGGAAGGCGTGTCATATACACAGGTATAATGTGTTAACTAAGCAGATGCAATTTACTCTAATTAGAAGCATTACAAGGTAGACACCATATGAAACATGCAACCACATATCACACTGCCAAGTAAGAGCAAGCACCTGCGATGGTGGTGTGGGGGAATTGCGGTCATCAACTAGAGATCTACATTGACTATCTTCATTTAGCCTTGCTGTTTCTTGAGAATCATGTGGCGAGGATGACACTTCACTCTTTAAACGAGTAGCATGTCTCACAGTAACCCACTGGGTGACTGTCTCAACGTAAGTGATTGATGAGGGATACAAAAGAGCATTAGTTTGATGTACGAACATGGTTAATAGACATATGTAGTATGTATCAAAAACAAGAAGGCATGTCATTATCAAAGGTATAATGTGTAAAGTAAGCAGATGCAATTTAACCAAATTCCTTTTGTTGCGAGGACCTTCGTCAACCCCGCATGGACTCCATGGAAGCGGAGAAGCCCCCTTCCACCATCATCTTGGCCATCAGCCAACCATATCAGTTGGGTAGTGGGGAAGTGAGCCGTCCTTTGCGCTGAAGAATCTACCTCCGGGGCTCCCGGCAGTCCGGTGATTGTCCCGCCGGACATGAGGATCACAAATGGATCAGCGGGCGACCATTTAGGCCATGTATTATATACCTATGCTGTCCAGACCTAGCACCACTTAGTTGATTTGAATGTAATGAAATCCGTCAAGTTTGTATGCAAATTCGGTATTTTATATGAATTCCATCATTTTTATATGAAATTTGTTTGCATGAATTTTGACCGATTGGTTCAATTGTTGTCAGAATGTGTGCGACTATGGTTGGATGGCGTAATATGCGGGTCGCCGGTTGGTTTGCGGCCGGCTCGGGCGGCATGGTGGCACAAAAAAAGCACAACTCGTGCGACCTCATCTCCAACGTGCGTGCAGGAGGATGCATGAGCACCCGAGCCATTCCTCGTTCATCGGTGGCAAAGGCACCGGTGGACAAAAGGGTCGCCAATATTTTCGCTACCCCGGGCAAGATCCAAACAACCCCTCCCAGTAGATTCAAATCCCTCGTTCGCCATGAAATTTTGCCATGTGTTGTTTTCATGGACTAGCAAGATGCCCGTGCATTGCACGGAACATCAAGATGTATTTTTTTGCAAAACATCTATTGTGATTGACCCATGCAGGAGTAATCCCATGTGTAAAAACTAATGATATCTCGAGAATTTTATCAGGAAAATGGTATCTTGAGAATTTCATCGAAAAAATGATATCTCGAGAAAGATGAGAGATAAGGTGAGGAGGAGTGGGTGTGGTGGTGACTGGTGGTCGGACTGGGCGGAGGCATGGGGATGGACGACGCATTATGTCTAGGTTTGTATCTGTCTCACACACACCCACGTAGGTGGGGGACGTGCACGAAGGGAAGAGGTGCAAGCATGGAGCACGTACTCCCATCTCTTTCCCAACCACACCCGCGCGGGTACACGATGGAGCTCATTTCTATACGAAAAGGCAGCCCACGTGGTAATTTGACACGTGTACTGGTTGTCCACTTGATGGAGGATCTTCTACCACGGGTGAACAAACAAATTGCGACTTGACGCGTTATGTTAAAAAAGAGGCAAACCATGTGGGCATTACCTTAGAGGCAAGGCTCTATACACTTGAGATGATCTGTACATATTACTTTTGATGTGCCCCATCAACTCATAGAACGAGGATAAGCTTGCTTAGTACGTCGTCTCCCCCGCCCACAGGCATGGTGGCTCGCAGGACGAGGTGAAGCTTGCTTACTATGCCTTACACCCGTTTACTCGTCGTCCCTACCTTGGTTGAGAGATTATCATATTGTTTGGAATATATGTCTTTTAGTAGTAGTAGAAGTAGTACAGTGGTATATGGGAGTAGTACTACTACAACAATTTCCTTGGAGTCCGTGGTGCAGCAAGCTACCCTAGGCTATGTTACTACTCCCTCGTTCCAGTTTATGGCTCAATTTCAAAATCTCTCCAACCAAGGTAGATGGTGAGTGGTGGAATTAATTTTGTAGTTTGCACAAGTAATTAGTATGCTTGTTTTTCTCAAGAAGTTATGTTTACTGTGGCATTAATTAGAACGAATGCATGCATGACCACTAAATTTCCATGAACTTCTACATGCATTGGTGAGTTTTCTCTTGACACTGCTTGCATAGGGTGATTTAACGCACCTCAAAATCCAACATGTGATGGTACTACTACAACTAGTAGAATTGAGACTTATAAAACAGAAAAATGAATTTTTTAGATGAGCCCTATAAACCGGAAAGGAGGGAGTAGTAAGTACTAGTACTACCTCCATAGTGGGTATGTACTTTGTAAAATTAGATTTTCCCAAAACTAAATTGATTAACCTTTATTTGCTTGTTTCCCTTCCTGTCTCCTTGTCTCGAACAGAATAAGCCCAACTCCCCTGCCTACCGCGTGGGAAAAGACCCGCCCTCGCCATTTTTAGTTTGGGTTTGTATCGATGGATCGCGCGAAGCAGCAAAAACCAAGCCGTGTCTTGTACTCCTCCCTCGACGCTGGCTTTCATGAATTTTGTACTTCCTCTCGCCGACATGTGGGACATATAGCAACTGGGTCGATGTGTCATGCACCAAATAACAGTGCAGAACAGCAGGGGGACGCACCCCTGTCGTACCTCCCTAGTAGTAGTAATGAGCATTGAGACGTCAAATCACAATGCCGGACCTTCCCAGACGGATGAAGCACCATTATTTCACACTTCGATTCGCCATCATCTCCTTCAAGAAAAACCATGTAGTATTGCTTCTGCCATTGTTCTGCCTCAAGAGGGATACCCGCATCGCCTTGGTACATCATGACACGTGGGACCGCATGACAGGCCATGCTCCCCCGCCCATCGCTCGGTAAAATTAACTCATTTTTACTACTTCCTCTATATCGATTTACAAGGCATGCACGTCGTTCTAGGTTGTGAATTTAATGGGCTATATATGTGATGAATAGTATATGTCTAGAAACTACACCCTCTTAAGAATCCAATGATATACTTTTTGTGACATAGTAAATCATATTTAGGGCTCCTTTCATTCAAAGGAATTTCATAGGATTTTTGGAGGGTTAGAATACTTATGATAGAGGCAAAGGTGTCCCTTCTTTCGATGAGATGGTGGCTATCGTTTTGGAGGAAGTCGACTTTGACGATCCAACTATGAACGTGTGAGGACGTCGCGCCTTAGCAATCGCTAAACCAACTCCGAGAGGTTATTGACCACGCTGGAGCACGATCAACCTGACCACGAAGGTCTATTTCCTATAGGCAAACGAAGAACAAGCAAGAAACTAAGATTGCCATCTGGATATTGCGAATATAAGAGGAAAGCTTTATTGATCAAAGGTGGGGTTCTGTGACGCCTTTGTCTGGTCGTTGAACACAAACGAAGCATGCGAAGTTGCAGCTATGGCGAACATTAATCTAAACAAAACCCAAGGTCTAAACGATGCCCTAAGGGCTGTATATATGGAGGAGAGAGGGGGAATTTCTTGGCCCTTGGAGGAGGGGTCCGAAACCAACCCTAACTCTTATTTCCCCACACATACAGACTCTAAAAATAGCCTATAATCAAGTACTTCAAAATTACATGGGCCTGGCCCAAAAATAAGGTGACGTAGCACCTAGGATAGCCTGGAATGGCACCTTGATATTTCGTCCAAGGCTTCATGCACCCATTATGGTGGCTTCAAAGTCCTGTAATCATCACTTGTAACTCCGTTCTTGTTCCCCTTGCGCATGACATCATCTCCATGCTTGAACTTGCTCCAAGGTTCATCTTTCTTGTCCAAGATAGGCCCTTCATTTGTAAGAAAAACAAATGTATCCAATTTAGGCAGCATCATATTCTCATGAACATTAGAATCGTTACCAAGAAACGAAAGTACCTGGTAATTTAATTAGCGTGCGTGAGCTCTAGTAATCGGTCCAGTATGTACAACAGTAGGGGCTCTGGGTGTAACAATGGTATTGATGTCCTCATCACCTTAGGAATTTTTCCAGCATTGGTCGTTTGATTCATAGGGTTGAATCCTATAGGAATTTCTCATACGGAATCATGTGTACTACATTTCATTGGAAATCTAGCATCCACTCCAACCTGTTTTCCCACTTCCTTTGTTTTTCCTATGGCATCAAACAATCCGTACTAATCCTATGTGATTCAAGTGGGCATGCCACTCCAATCCTTTGTTTTTCCTATTCCCGCATTTTGAGAATCCTATGAATCAAAGAGGGCCTTAGTTAGTCAAATGGATGACCTAAAACTACGTGCAGGCCCTATAAACCAAGACGGAGAGGGTAGTACAATACGTATCTTTTAGATCAATATAGTCAGAATTCACCAAGGAGCAAAACCAAGTGGTAGGCTGCTCCTGTTGTGTTGGCGTAGCAACTCAAACAGGGTCAGTCCACACACGAAATGGCGACACTTTTAACAGGACCCCTTTGGCCGACATGTGGCTCATCCACCGTCTTGTTCCATGTGTGATGCACCAAATTACACTTCGGAGTAGCAGTTGGACTTGGAGACACCCCAGTCGTAGCGCCGTAGTAGTAGTAAGTGAGCGACGAGGGGACAAATCACAAAGCCCCACCTTTCGAGCATGGTTAATAATATAGCCCATTGCTGGATATAACATCTTGCCATGTCATTTATAGCCAATATAATAGCCAACACGTATAGTAGTGGGCTACAAGGAAGTACTACTTTTCTATCATATGACCCACCATACACGCTCACATAGCTTCTTGGAGGACGTGCTACAGCCGGCTGTAAGTCTATAGCCCGCTTCTCTTCTCTCCTCTTCTCTCTCTTCCAAGTCAGCAAAGATATAGTATTTAAATCCTTACATCCCGCTCACGTCACCTTATTATACTTGCTCTTCCCGCATTAAGCTGGATGGACAAAGCAACCATCATTTCACTCTAGGGCGCAAGATCATAAAGAAAAGAGAAAACCAGTGATGCGTGCGGCAGCTACCTAGGGCACCTTAGGGTAGGGGCCTCCACTACAAATCGTTTTTATGAAAGCGCCTCTGTCGGATCTAGGGTTCCGGCAAACCCTTAAGGTTCGAACACTGGGGTGCGCGTGAAGGTTTTCTCCCTATCGATTCACGCCCTAGCTCTCTAAGATCTCGCAGACGAACACGACGAACTCTCAACGCAAAAAGACACAAGATTTATACTGGTTCGGACCACCGTTGTGAGGTAATACCCTACTCCAGTGTGGTGGTGGTGGATTGCCTCTTGGGCTACTGATGAACAGTACAAGTGGAAGAACAACCTCCTGAGGTTAAGGTGTTCTTGTGCTTGGCGAACTTGTGTGTGGCCTTGGTGGGGTGGATCCGGTCCAAGATGAGATCCTCCTCTACGGTGGTGGCTAGTCTTATTTATAGAGGCCCTGGCCCTCTCCCCAAATATTGAGCGGGAAGGGAGCCAACAATGGCCAATTCGAAAGGGGGCAGCTAGTACAAGCTATCCTGACAAAAGGTGGTCTTCCCCTGCAAAAGGCTCTGGTGATGACGCCGTCTTGGGCTCCATGGTGACCTCCGCCTTGCCGTCCATCTGGTCTTGGTCTTGTTGCACCAATATGGAAACCTTTACTTGATGCCTCGGTACTCCGCGCCTGCGCTTCCCCCTTAGAACTCAAGAGGAAACAAGGACGATGCGCGCGCTGGCGCCCGCCTGGTCTCGATCGTCATGGCTCACGTGACGAGGGCCTGGCGCCCGCCCACCCCGCGTGAGCTTGCCTGGCGAGGCCGCTCTTGAGTACATCTGGCGTCGTCCGCCCCACGAGGCTTGGCCCCTCGTGAGGGTCTTGAATGTATTGTCGATGAAGATGGGCCATACGAACCTGCCAGCCCAGCCACGCCGTGGGCTGCAGGTAGGCAAGTCTGGGGACACCCGTTCCCAGAACACCGACAGCCTCCACTACAAATCCGCTTCTCCCTCGTCCTCTTGAAGAAAACCGAAGATGCGTGTGGCGGTAGGGTTTGTAGGAGTATTACAGCGTGCGGGGCTACGTCGTAGTAAACGAGAGAGGGATTGAGTTCGAGTCGACGCCTTAATATGTGTGGGCTGCTTGGTTTTACGGGAACAAGGCAACATTTTGGGTCCGGGGACCAGTGGAGATATACGTACAAAAAATTGTGGACGTAGGTCTGACCGAAAGGCAATGATGCATGGGCCCTGCATTTTGATATACCCACGGCCGCATGAAATTTGCTACTCTACTCAAAGCTAGTAAGGTACACATGCATTGAAGGCATGAGATTTGGAAACCAAATTATGAATAAATACACACTATAGCATGTAAAGCTTTGAGTCATATATGCATGATGTAGATGTTCATTTAGTTCTTATAGTTCATCTCATTCAAAATCAATTAGTTTTATAAAAAGGTTAAGATTCATGGGATTGTTCATTCTAAAGCATAAAGTAAGAAACAACTAATAGCAATTCATTTAGAAAAAAAGTTTGGGCAATTGTGATATGGAAGATTCTAGAACAAAGGAGAAGTGCTTGTGTTTTGAGGTTTGTGCATTATGCTTAAGTTCAACCATGGAGTCTTCTAGATTGTACGTGTGGCAGAATCTAGTGGAATGTTGATGATATCCAACAACCAGTAGTGCTCCTAGACGAAACAAGAAATGAGGAGGGAGTTAATGTACCATGCCAAAGTGTTTTGGGATTATTTGGTTTTTGTAAGATGACTTACACGCCTAGATGGAGGGTGTACAAACAGAAAAAATGAATTGCTGTTAAAATAATGACATTTCTAACAAAAATGTGAATCTGAACTACATATGTGTGCATGTGACCAGCACATACATTGTCAATACAAAATTTAATGCAAGAAATAACTTATGAGTAACAGGCACGAATTGATGATGTGGTGATTGCATGCATAGAGTAGAAAACCAATGTGATTTATGACTTGCATGCATGACGTGTTCTTGTGCCATAGTTGCATGTCTAGGAAAAAAAGCTACTAGTGGGTTGTACTACTAGCTATTTAGGAATGGAAGATGTATACATGGAAGTTGTAGGGAAAGAGATAACATGTATCTCAATTCCTATGAGTAGGGATTGGAAAAGTGATGTCATTTGGTTCACACCATAGGAACTTTTCTATTGAATCTAAGGATGACATGTATCTCAATTCCTATGAGGAGGGATTAGAAAAGAGATGTCATTTGGTTCACATCATAGGAACTTTTCTATTGAATATACGCTAATGTTTATTTTCCTTTGAAATTATGGGAGTATAGGAATCCATTCATATGAACCAAGTGGCTCTAAAGCTATAAAAATGGTATCATGTTTATTTCCATTGAAATGTGGAGTATATGAATCTATTCCTATGAACCAATTGGCTCTAAAGGAAAAAATCCTATAAAAATGATATCATATAGAGTTCCTATGATATTCCTCCACACCAAAGGATGGTTGAAATTGCTGCAGGTGATACGACGGTCTTTCTTTGTAGACCCCTCCCCCATGTTTACAGTTACCTCTCGAAGATGAATGAAATGATATATACTGGGTATTATATATGTGCATTTTGGTACACGAAAACTCGGTAAAAGTTTGTGAGGTTCTGCACTGCATTTTGGAATGGAGGGAGGAGCATACGGCATTTGCTAACACTCACGTGGAAGATTTGTGTGTAGGAGGAGTGGCTGCTCTATTAAATGACATGGAAAAACTGACACTGTCGGATGCCGATCTAATGGTTCTTACGACGTTCGTCAGGAAACGGCTTGTGGCGAACGTTTGTCGGGTAATGATTTATGGACACATGCATTGCATTGATACATGCCCCCTCTCTCTCACGCACACACGCACCCTCACGAGTCACGACTCTCCCAAGTCCTCTCGCACCCATCGTCTATCTGCAGGTAGACGTCACACACATATGTGCTCTTCACACCCTACCCTTAGAACTTCTAAAAAACAAAAGACGTTGCACACCTTTTATTTTAGCTCACACGTCACACACTTATACTATTACTCTTGTGGCGAACGTTCTTTGGGCATAGTATATTGTACTCTCACGAAGAGAAGCGGTGCACGCACGCACTAGTTTTCTCACACCCACTCGCGTGAACACGTAGGACCGCATTTGCTTGAAGCCGGTACAACAAAATCACTCCATATATATATATAAGTAGGAGCCTTAGCGCTTGCTTTACTAGGGTTCCTCTCTTTCACTCTCTCATGCTCTCCAGATCTAAGCAAGACATAGGTGGGCACACTGTCAGCGTTCTGGGACCAGGGGTGCCTAGACTTGCCTGCCTGCGGCCCAGAGCGTGGCTTCACCAACGGCCCGGTACGGCCCATCTTCAGCAGCAACAACTCAAGACCCTCGCGAGGGGCCAAGCCTCGCGAGGCGGACGGCACCAAGACCTCCATAGGGGTAGCTACTCTAGGCTGGCTCCTAAGGAGCGGAGAGATCTATGCAAGGAGCACCTCGCGAGGTTCACGTGACGTGAGCCACGACGAACCAGGCCAGGCGGGCGCAAGCGGGCACAGTGTACCAGTTTCCCCTTTGGTGCTAGGGCGGCAAGCAGAGGCGTGGGGCCCCGAGGCATCAGCCAAAGGTTTCCATACCGATGCAACAAGACCAAGACCCCTAGGATGGAGGTTATTGCGGAGCCCACAACAGCATCATCACCAGAGCATTTGGCAGGCGAAGACCACCTTTTGTCAGGATAGCTTGTACTAGTTGCCCCCCTTCAAACTTGGCCGTTGTGGGATCCCTTCCCGCCTAACATTTGGGAAGTGGATGGAGGCCTCTATAAATAGGACCTAGCCACCACCATAGAAAGGGGATCGACCCATCTAGAGAGGGAGAGAGGCCAGGGGATCCATTCCACCCTGACTAGCTCACCAGCTCACCGAGCTCATGAACACCTCTCCTCCTGAGGCTATTCATCCACCGTACTAGTTCATTCTTAGCCCTCAAGGCAATCCACCACCACACTGGAGTAGGGTATTACACCGCAAGGTGGCCCAAACCAGTATAAACCCTCTGTGTCTCATGTTCTTTGGGTTCGTCGAGCTAGGCAGTGGAATCGTTGAGCGAGCGAACTAGGGAGAGAGAGTTCTTCGTGCACAACCCAAACTTCGAACCTCAAAAGGGTTTGCCAGAACCTGTAATCCAACATTTGGTGCGCCAGGTAGGGGTGCACCGAAGCTTTTCCTCTGGTGATCCATGCTTCACCGCTCCACCAGTCCGATGGCCGATGCTCGGCGAGCCCGCGCTGAGCGCCGTGCCGCTCTCAACGCCCACATCGCCCAGACGGTGCCCGTCGGCGGACCTCCTCGCCGCTCTCCATCACCCGCTGCCAACGCCGCCACTGGCCCGACAGCAAACGAGCAGCAGGCTTCGTCGCTGCACCCCTCCATGTGGCGCGACGGACACATCGCCACCACGTCGCTGACTCCGGCCGGTTCGTCATCTCATGCTCGCCGCGGGCCTGCGGATGCGCAGGCTGTGCTACTCATGGCGTGTGAGCTCCTACACTACCGCCCCGTCGACGACCTCTATGAGGACTGGCTGGACCGCATCGCCGAGCTGGTCAGCACCGCCGGGGGCTCTCCTGCACCATCCCTCTCGCTGCCTCATCCGCCTCCTGCTGCAGGCAACGTGGCTCACGGAGCACCTCCGCCACCTCCACATCAAGACATCGCCCTCGCACCAAGATGCGCGGCCCCGCTGTGCGACCCACCATGCGGGGCGCCTGCGCATGAATAAGGAAGTTGCAAGGAGTTCCCTTGGCCGCAAGAAAACGCTCCTGCGCTCCCTACACCACCACGTCAAGACTGTGCGCCGCCCGTGGCGGCGGTGCGTCGGTACCAAGACTAGGTCCACCTCCACGGTGGGCTCCAGTGACCAGAGTAGGCTGCCGTGCCTTCACCCCCGAGCTGCGCTGCGTCGTCTCACCCGTCAAGTTCAAGCCCGACCTACCTCCGCGCTACGACGGCACCCCCAACCCTGCTGAGTTCTTGCAGCTCTACGAGCTGAGCATCGAGGTGCTGTAGCGATCCAACCTCAGACGGTCGAATCTCGGTGCATAATTGCCATCCCTGGATCGGTAATGCTAACACACACAGTACTTCAAAGTATTTATAACAGAGTAGAAATCACACACTTACTACACCGATAGTCTCAAAAGAGAACATTTTACAATAAATATGGCTTAAGGCCATCTAAATAAGGTAACAACGGAAGTCTTGGAAGCTAAAGTGAGTCCATCAACTCCAATGGCATAGTTGAGTGCATGACAACGACCTAGCACACCTTACTCTTCGTCTGAAAAGTCTGCAACATGATATGTTGCAGCCCGAAATGGTTCAGCACATGGAATATGGTGGCAAGATAACACAGTAGAGCAATGAACAAGTAAAGGCTATCACTACATGCATATGAGGCTGATGAAGGCTCTACGGTTATAATGTTTTGTGAAAAGCCAACTTTTTCCTACAACAAAGGAATATATTTTATTTAACTATCATGGTAGTTGTTAAACATTGAGAATGTTCCTCCAACTCAATCCCAATTAAACATTATTAATAACCCAACTAAATTAAATTAACAGAGTGATGAGATCAACATGATAATCCAGGATCCAGATACTCAAAATGTCCATAACCAGGGACACAGCTAACCATGATTAGTTTGTACACTCTGCAGAGGTTTGCGCACTTTTCCCCACAAAGACTCGATCTCCTCCGTTGGATTTCTCGCACTACATGGTGTTTGAGAAACGGATGACCGAGACACAGTCTTTCAGAAGCATTAACTCTAACCCGGGTAGACCATAACAACCTACATCCCCTACATCTGCTAGCCTACCACTAGAAGAGGTCATGGAACTTAATCCACTATGCTAGAGCCCATAATAGCTTGTGGCTGCACACGGATGTTTCTAGCATGAATAATCTTATGATCCCTTTGAGCCTGGGTGGCAAACCATAGGATGATCACACGGGTACTCCCGGATATCCTAGGACAACACTCGATTCTCCAGGTGCCCGCAACCAATCCACCTAGATGTGTATTTAAGTAGCTACCTTAAGTTCACCATTAATCAACAATCTCACATCTTTCATGGTTACACTCAAACCCAATCCACGTCTACGAGCATAGCATGGTAGTATAAGCATAACGTAGAAGTAACTCCCAGGGTTTGATAACAAAAGGCCAATAGGTTCTACCTCATCATCTGCTTCCCAAAACCCACATGTTAAGAGATCCTACTCACACAATGTTTGAGGATTGTAACTAATGCATAAAAACTAGGTAAGAAAAGGGTATGATCAAAGTGTTACTAGCCTTGCTGATGATCTGCAAAACCTAGTGACTCGTAGTAGCATGTTGCGCACTCCGGGAATTCTATCGCAAACAAACAATAGCATACATAAGCACTCAAGCAAAGATACAAGGGTAAAACTTCAAATAATAAGATCCAAACTAAAATTTCAACTAAAGAGCTTCGATTTGCAAAAAGAATCAATCGAATCGGAGCTACGGAACTGAAACTACGGTCAAAAGAACTTTGTAAACAAATCTGCTTGAAACCAAATTTTAAATTGTCAAAACCTTGTTCAAGTTTATTAAACATAAAGAGGAGTTCGAGACAAAGATTTTGGCATTGGTTTCACTGGATTTGGACAAACGGTTTAGAAACGGCGAGGGTTTGAAGATCAGGGGTAATCTGTGATAAAAATAATCGCTTATAAGTCCCTGGCCGAAAATAAAAATAAAATGAAAACACTAACGAACAAACGTTCGCTGCCTGAACCTAACGGGCGAAGAATGTTCGTTAAAACGAATGAACAGGCGAACGTCCGATGAAAAAACCAGGGTTTTTACCGAAAATAAAACCGACGAGAACCGGTGAAAACCGGTGAGCGCCGAACTCCGGCGGGCAGCGGCTGCGGCGGTAGCGGTTGGCGGCTGCGGTGGCAGCGGTCGGCGGCAGCGGCGGTCGTCGACAGCGGCAGCGGCGGTCGTCGACAGCGGCAGCGGCGGTCGGCGGAGGCGGCAACAGCGGGGCGAGCGACGGC